>NC_134359.1:66413249-66493249 GCF_048569485.1 Anomaloglossus baeobatrachus | reverse complement strand
GGGTACGGGATTGAAATAGACCAGGTGAGTGCTGCTGAGAGCAGTTCTACTATTCATATGTGAGGCCGTATGGCACATTTTATAAAAATATTTTAGTGTAGGACTGCTTCAAATGAGATTTGCCGTGACGTGGCGAAGCAGCTCAAGAAATTGCAATTTTTTGCCAAAAATCTCAAATTTTTTTTAAAATAAATACAGTTTGGAATGTTTAGTGCTGTAGTGCACATTTAGTGCTGCTTTTTGTTTTTTCTGTCCATAAAATTGTAGTTTTTTTTTAGCCTGGGTAGAGGCGTTTAGGTAGGGACCCAACAAAAAGATACGTGTTGATGCTGGCTGTTGGGCTCACATAAAACTGGGCTTTTTATGCACTAATTGTCTCAATTTTTACATTTATATCCTTAGCAGTAATAAAATGTCTAAATTCCTGTATTCAATTTTTGCATGACTTAGCATTTCAGAGAGCAGCTATGTGTTAGAGTAGGTTTCATGTTCAGTATGCATCTGTTCCCATTTGTCTGTTAGGCTATGTTCGCACGTTGCGTTTTTTACCGCGTTTCTGCAGCGTTTTTGGCAGCAGCGTTTTTGGGCAAAAATGCATGCGTTTTTGTTTTCCAGCAAAGTCTATGGGAAAAGCAGAAATCCTGTCTTCACTTTGCTTTTTTTTCTGCAGCGTTTAATTTGCATATTTGTGGTCAAAAACCATGCTGAAAAAGAAGCAGCATGTCAGTTGTTTTTGCCATTTCTGCAGCGTTTCCTTAACATTGGAGTCAATGAGAAATGGCAAAAAGCAACCAAAATCACAATTCCTGCGTTTTTCATGCTTTTTACCTGCTTTTCACCTGCGTTTTTGGCTCCAAAAACGCATGCTTTTCTGGGCAAAAATTAATGGGTTCTAATGTTCCTTTACACACACACAATAACCGAAAATTTAAATGTTAAAAAATAATAAACTTTAGCTATATTTCTGTTAAAATGTGCATAACCACTATTATTACATTAAAAATGATAATTTCCCATATAATTTTATTAAAAGTTAATTTTATACTTTCTTTCTCTTTTTTCATTCTTTTTGACTAATTCAACTTTATTTCTCAGTGTCTTGATCTCAAAAACGCATCTGCAGAAACGCAGGTGAAAACGCAGGTAAAAAGCGCTAAAAACGCACTAAAAACGCGGTAAAAACGCATGCGTTTTTAGCGCTAAAAAATTGTCAAAAGCCATTTGGTCAAAAACCAAGGGAAGGAAAACGTGCAGAATAAACTGCAGGTACACCGACGCAACGTGCGCACATAGCCTTAGGAGTGCCTTCAGTTTAGATTATTGGGTCATGACTTCTGACTGAGAACTCCTTTCCACCAGCTTAGGGCACGCTCACACGAGCGTGAAAAACGGAGGAGTGCAATGTGAGAAAATCTCGCATTGCACTCTGACCAATGTTAGTCAATGAGTGAGAGCAGTTGGTCAGCTTTTCTCGCATCCAGATTTTGGATGCGAGAAAAGTCGCAACATGCTGCGATTTTCTGCGAGAGCCGTTTCACTCGCACTCACACAAGTGAATGGGTGTGAGAGATACATCGGACTGCACTCGGATGTTATCCCAGTGCAGTGAGATATACACAGAGGATGACAATGGAGGAGATGGAGGGATTAACCCCTCCCTCTCCTCCGCAACGCCCGACCTCACCTTCACAGCTGTGACCCAATTGCAAGATCTGGTCAGTCACATGACACTCAGCTCAAGCTCGCAGCAAAGCAGGAGCCGGGGGTCATTAGCATGTCGCATCCGATGCTCTCGCATTGGATGCCATACTCTAGGGACTCCAGCCTTAGGGTGGTAGTAGCAGGTTCCTGCCAGTCCATAAAATTGTATGCTTTTATTTTAGCCTGGCTAGAGGTATTTAGGTAGGGATCCAGCAAAAATAGACATGTCTTGATGATGGCTGCTTGACTAGTGTAAAACTGGCCTTTTTTATGTACTGTCTAAATTTTTACATTTATTTCCTTAGTAGTAAAGAATGTCCAAATTCCTGTATTTATTAGTGTTCCAGAGTGCAGCTGTTTATTTGTTACAGTATGGTTCATCCTCAGTGTGCCTCTGTTCACATTTGTCTGCTAGGAAGTGTAATCAGTTTTTTCTATTTTTGATTCATTACGAGGTGTATACCTCTTAATGAGTCAGCAAGTCACAAAGTGGAGTGCGCCTTGCCACAAATTGTAACTGGAGTAAGATTTTTTTTTAGCATAAATGTTGCTCATCGCTCATCATGAATTTACCGATCAAAGGTTGCCGTACCCTACCCTCGTTTTGCCCACTTGGTCACTGAAAAAGAAAATTTTGTGAATTTTCAAAGCTTTTTACACCAGAAATCAAGGGACTGTAATAACATTTTTGCTGAAAAAAAAAGTCACTTTTAATGAAATCAAAGAGCAAGTGTGCCACACCCTATCCCCTCCCAATGTCATTGTAGTGCCAAAAGCCGCAAAATATTTGTAGAACTCAGCGGTGTGCAAAAAGATTGCAACTTTTCAAAGGTTTTAGGGTATGTTCCCACGATCAGGACTCACTGCGTCCTGGACGGAGCGGGTACTGACCTGCGGGGCCGCGCGTCTCCTCCACAGGAGACCGTAGCTGTTCATACCCATGATCAGGGTTCAGTGCGCTGTGGTCTCCTGCTTGTGTTCTCCCTACGGAGGACGCATGCGATTCCGCAGCAAACAAGTGCCATGCTACGGTCTGGAAACACGCACTGCATGTCAGTGTTTGCTGTGGAAAAAACGAGCATAGTGGGCATAGGATTTCTAGAAATCCCATCCGCTGTGCTTGTACTGTACAATGCAGCGTTTTGGATGCAGCTACAGCATGCTGCGTCCTAAAAGCAGCAAACACTGAACATGGGCATGCACACTTACACCACTTTTCTAGCATAAATGCTTTGATGAACCGCCCCCCTTGTTGTTCCAATCATGTTGTCCATATTTTCTCAAATTTAGAAAGTGCATCAAGTTTATAGCACCAGAGTGTACATACTAGAACGGTGTTAAGGCTGGGTGCAGACGAAATTTGTAGCCACAGTTGGGGGTATATTTCCAAAGCATTTGTGCCCAACAGTGGTCACAGTCCGGATCAATACCTAAGCTTCAATCCACCACTGAGAACCATTGCAAAAAAAAAAAAAAAATGTATACCGCATTATGTGTGTTTCTTTTTTTTCTCTTGAAAGCCTCCTGTATAGCTACTCCCTGGTATGCAGACACGCAGACACCAGGCAGAGAGAAGCCACAACCAGGGACAGCTCCAGGTTTTTGTGGGCCCCGGGCGGAAGAGTCTCAGTGGGCCCCATCTACATGCAGACGCGCATATACACAGATACAGGTATACGTACATATACATATTTGAAGACACACTCACAAAAATACTTATAAACAGACAAATCAATACAGTCATATACAGTGACATACATAGATACACATCATACATGCATACAGAGACATACCCGCTTGTCTCCATCCAGCTCTTCTTGGGCATGTGGCTTGTGCTGCATGATGGTCATCACTAACAGACATGGCCGCGCACAGTGCACACTGACACTGCTGTATATACATCACAAGAGGGGCTGGGGGCTACAATATATACATCACAGGGGGGGCTGGGGCCTACAATATATACATCACAGGAGGGGCAGGGGGCATAGACATTACTGGAGGGCATAGATGTTACTGGAATAGCAAACAGCTCTGGGGGTATACACATTACTGGGGTGGGTTGCATAGTGCTCTGGGGGGCTGCACATACGGCTCCAGGGGGCTGCACAGATGGTTATGGGGGGGGGCACACGCAAAGCTCTGATCCATACATACACACTCACACAGCTCTGCTACACACACACACACCCCTTGATAGCACTGTTGCACACATCTCTGTTGCATATGTACAGACACAAACACACACACAGCTCTGCTGCATATATAAATATATATACGGTATATATATATATATATATATATATATATATATATATATATATATATATATATATATATATATATATATATATATATATATATATATATATATATATATATATATATATCACAGCTCTGCTGCACATATACACATCTCTGCTGTCCGAAGACTATATATACACACACAGCATTGCTGCACACATCTCTGCTACGCTGCCCAAACAGCACATATTCACAAGGCTCTGCTGCCCAGAGTAAATACATACTCTGCTGCCCAAAGAGTATATATACACACAGCTCTACTGCACACATACACAAACAGCTATGCTGCAGACAGACACACACTGCATTCAAACACACACTCGGCTCTACTGCACACAGACACACTGTTGTAGTTATCTCCCTTTAATGCAGGGGGTTTTAGCTTATAATGGGACATCTGGGAAATGTGCACACGCGGCTCTAGAGGCCCCACACATGGCTCTGGGAGGCTGGGGGGGGTGAGCCAGGAGATACATCTCCGGGGGGAAGGGAGCCAGGACAGACATCTCGGAGGGGGCGGGGGAAGTCCATACAGCTCACTGTAGCCCATAAATCGGGGGGCGGGGAGGGGTGTAGAACATACCGCTCAAATCAAGGTGGAGAGGGGGCCCACACAGCACCGGAGGGCACTGCTGTGCTGGGGAGGGTCGCTGGCTGACACTGCTCCTCATTTTCATCTGTGGGACAGTGACTGGAGCTAGACGCCGCGCGATAGCTCCGCCCACAGATGAAGTTCAAACAAGGAGCTCACAGCGAATGCTGTGGACAGCATGCCTTAAAGGAACAGCAGCCGCAGTTTCCTGCAGAGGACTGCGGTCTCCAGAACTCGCGAATGGGGCCCCCCCGGCTGTCCAGGGCCCCGGCATTTGCCCGGGTGTGCCGCGTGCTGACGCCGGCCCTGGCCACAAATATGCACTTTTGGCCTCAGTCTGGTGACTAACATTCCAATAGACCTTAAAAGTATAGTTTAGACCTAAGTCACAATCGCAGTTCGCTCTTACCCTAAGGGGCACTTTGCACACTACGACATCGCAAGCCGATGCTGCGATGCCGAGCGCGATAGTCCCCGCCCACATTGCAGCTGCGATATCCTTGTGATAGCTGCCGTAGCGAACATTATCGCTACGGCAGCTTCACATGGACTCACCCGCCCTGCGATGTCGCTGTGGCCGGCGACCCGCCTCCTTATTAAGGGGGCGGGTCGTGCGGCGTCACTGCGATGTCACATGGCAGGCGGCCAGTAGGAGCGGAGGGGCGGAGATGAGTGGGATATAAACATCCCGCCCACCTCCTTCCTTCCGCATATCCTACAGAAGACGCGGTGACGCCGGTAGGAGATGTTCCTCGCTCCTGCGACTTCACACACAGGCATGTGTGCTGCCGCAGGAGCGAGGAACAACATCGGACCGTCGCGTCAGCGTAATTATGGATTACGCCGACGCTGCACCGATGATACGATTACGACGCTTTTGCGCTCGTTAATCGTATCATCTAGGCTTTACACACTATGATGTCGCATCCGAAGCCGGATGTGCGTCACTTTCAATTTGACCCCACCGATATCGCACCTGCGATGTTGTAGTGTGCAAAGCCCGCCTAAGGCTTTGCGGATCAAATCTCAGACGTTTTGCAAATATTTGCCCAGCAGGACTCCAATGTTCAATTTTCTTTAATTTGGCATGGAAGAAAAATTACTGACAAAACATAAATGGCAAAAAAAACAAACAAACAAAACACACTAACCAAACATGGGAGCCTATAGGCTGCATAACAGTGGCAGATCAATAATGGGCATCACTGATTGCAATTGCGTAAACATTTTTTGCCTATACATATCTTATTTTTTTATTCATTTTTAAACATGGGAGTCTACAAGTGTGGCAGAAGGCATCTGATGAGGCTATTTATGTTTCTTGCACCATACAGGTTGCTTACATTGGGTTTAGAGACAAGTTAAAGGGGTTGTCCACCATTGGGCTAGATAGACTGAGCAAAGAAAAAAAACAAAAAAAAACAAAACAAAACTGATGCTCACATTCTGGACTGATGCTGCTCCTTCTCTCCATAGCCATAAGCTGCTGATGTGACAACTTTGGCAAATGTTCTCTGCAGCCTGCAGGGAATCGCTGTGCTGACTATGGAAGAGCGGCAATGGTTTTGTAGGAAAGTGTCAATTCTGGGCCCATTAATAAAAGATCTAGAGGTGGACAACTTATTTAAAGGAAGAATAAAGTTGTACAATGTTTTTTATCCCAGCACAACAAAGGTGAGAAGGTGTCTGTATACTGAGATGGTCAAGCCTGCATGTTGCTGCTTAATGCTTTGTTTTCCAGGAGGGAAAAAGTACAAGAAAAAACATATTTAAAACTATGTTCACAAGTTGCATTTTTTTTCGCATGCTTTTTTCATGAGTTTTATGCAAATTTAGAAGCGTTTTTTTACAATACCAGCAAAGGCTATGAGATTTCAGAACACTCATGTACACACAGACTTGATTTCTTTTCTGACTCAAATGGAAAATTGCTGCATTTTTGCAAGAAGCAGAATGTTAATTTTTTCACAGTTTCTGCTGCATTTTTTTATGCATTTTTGCTGCTTTTGTGGTGAATGAAACTAACCTTATTTTAACATGTACTGTAGACAAATGACACCAAAAACAAAGCTAAAAAAAAAGCCAAAAAAGTGCAGCAAAACCTGCTTTTTGGAAGCAGCTTTTTTACTACCAAGACAGCACATTTTGCTACAGAAAAAAAGCAGCAAAAAGCAATGTGTGAACATGAACATAGCCTTAGGCTGTGGTTGCACGTTGTGTAATTTTGTCATGTACCGGAGACACGGGCACACGTAGACCCATTAAAATCAATGGGTCTGCGCTCACGTGCGTATTCTGCCATGGACCGTGTGGAGCATACGGCATCACGGGTGTCATACCGAACGCAAACGGGTCACACGGATGTGTTCCGTGTGACACGCACCGGAGAAAACACATGTATCTGCGAGAAGAAGAAAAAAAACGAACAAAAAAACAACACTTTACTCACCTTCTCCAGCCCTGCTGTCTCTGCCGCTGCTGTCACTTGCTTCTGACCGCCGGTCATTATGCTCATTGAATATTCACTTCACTGCGGCCGGAAGCAGCAGCAGCGGGGAGTCAACAGGACTGGAGACTGCAGATCAGCACCACGGACAGCGACGCCAGGGACAGGTGAGCAGAAAGTTCCCGTTCTCCGTGTGTTAGCACGGATAACACACGGAAAACACACGTGAGCCATAAACACGTCACACCAAGGGCAAAACGCACCTCTGACACGTCCGTGGTTTTTCACTGATGTGTGAAAGTGGCTTATGGGAGAGGCAGCATCCAGAGCGCAAGAAATCGGCATCTATTCTGCAGACACACTGCATCCATTACGCAGTGTTTCTGCAGCGATCTGAAGCGCACATGCACTGCCAAATCGCTGCAGATTTTTCAGCATGGACACTGCGCAAGGTGTGCACATAGCCTTAATCTGATAGAAGGATAAACCATTTCTCCTCTGCAGTATCCTCACCTTGGCCACAAAGATCATGGTTTTGTTCAGAATACGGAATGCATTTTCACAAATTAAGAAATTAAGATGAATAAATAAATTGGGAAAATAACCTGTGTATCATTAGTTTGTCAGAAGACGCAACAGACTGCAGGTGAGGATAGTGAAGGTCGGTGCATTTATTCATTGCTTTAACTACATCCGTATAACCCTCTGCTTATTTTAACAAGGTCTATTGCTACAAAAAAAAAAATGAAAAGGAGAGAAGGAACGCCATGAAATCTGTGACCTGTATACAAACCTCTTCGCCTCTGGCCATTCACTTATACATGGTCCCCAGCAGCGCGCTGACTGCCATCACCTTCAGATATAACAGCGGGGGGTTTATCGCCTCGTACAGATCGGGTGGGTAGAGGGTACTAATAAAGGTGAGATGTATGTATCACTCGCTGTGTCTTCTAATCAAAATGTAAACGCAAATCTCATCCCCGAGTGAATCATTGGGCACAGAGACTGATCCAAATAAAGCAAAAGGAGCCCGTGGATTCAGTGCATCCTAAGGCCACACATTAACCTACCTTGTAAATAGCACCAGGATATCCTTCAGAAAGCTATAAGCAGACATTGCGTCCTAATATATATGTATTGTCAGGTTTCTCAGGAATTGAACTGGAAATCAGAAATGTCACATATCGCAGCCTTGTGGGACGGGGTGCCCCGTGGCGGATCAAGAGGAAAATAGGTCAAGTCAGCGTCTATGGCAAGACTATGCCGATAGAATTCTGAAGTAGATTTTAATATGGGGGTGATCATATGCCCCTGTAGTCGCCGGATGAAGTCATCAAGAGCTATTGCCAAAAATTACTTTTTGGTCAATGGGAGTTATAAAAAAAAAAACAAACAAAACTAAAATAGAGTCTAGGTATACACAGCGGCTCAGCAGCATGTTTGTCCGGTGATGACACCGTTGCCTGGACCATGACGTTTTCTCTGATCCCAAATATTACTGCAGGAAAGAGCCGGGTAAATACAGCTGCACTTCTGATGGAAATCGCATGAGTGCAGTGGAGGTGCCCACACAAGTGTGAGAACATCCTTGTAATGCGTGTGAATTACTTCCAGTTCATCATTTACATTGGTCTCTTTTTGGAAAGGAGGAGTACGAGCGGCTGCTGATAAGTCTTTGGATTTACCCAGAAATAAGAGAGATAGGATGATCAAACTTTTATTCCACATACTCTCCACTGATGACAACACACTTCTTACATCGGTATTAAAAGTTCTGTAAGCCTGGCAAAAAGAAGGATTTCGGTTGAGCCTCAAACCAGGCATCCATAGCAGCCATGGCATCAGAAATGGTGTGAAATTTGGTACCCTTGAGGTGCTTCTTCAGGTTTGGAAACAGATGATAGTTGGAGGGAGCTAGATCTGGTGAACAAGGTGGGTGGGTCAACCAGCTGGAAGCCCAGCGGCGCATGTGAATTGAGAGAGGCTACTGACACAGAGTGTCCGGAATGGGCATTTTATTCTTGGGAAGACGGCCACAATGATGATGATAAGGATGGCTATTTAAGCTGGCAGATTTCCATGAGCACGGGCTCCCCTGATGATTTCTATGTGGGGATGAAACGCGTAGGGAGTGACCAGAGGCCTGCTGCTAACATTTTTTGAGAGATAAACATGAAGTGAATATCCTATCCATGAGAATTTTGAAGCCCGCAAGTCCTTGATGAGATGGTTCCAACTATTATAACCATATTATTTAAAAAAATGGTATATGTTTAATGGCGGTCATTTACACCAGTTATCTACACATCAGATAATATTGGAGGTACAGAGTGGAGGGCGCTTCCCTGTACATGTGACCTCTAATATAGTACTGTAGTGACATATCAGTGACCAAGTCTAGATAGTGTTTTGTGCGCTGATACCCAAACCAGGGTCCATTTGAGCTTGGTGATCACTGCTTTTGGGTATTCTCATTTTATACTCATGTTTTTATGAGGTTTACTCGTTTTAAATGAGCAACATTAAAAGTTATATTTTATGTTTAGTATGCGGTTGCACAATGTCCACACATCTTGCTATTTAAATTTGTCTTTGGTAGTGTGAGTTGGTATCTTGCTATATAAGCCAAGCTCTGCCAGTTTTGCAGTGGTTGCTTGTGCAGTGTGAGCGGAGGCATTGTCTTGCAGGAACAAGATTCCTTTGGACAGCTTGCCGTCCAAAAGTTCAATGTAATACCTTGCATTGATGGTGGAACCCTTTTGAAGGTAGTCCACTAGCAGCACACCCTCATCGCAGAACGCAGACGCTAGCACCTTAGTGGCCGATTTTTGCACCCTGAACTTCTTTGGATGAGAACCACTGTGCCTCCACTCTTGACTGCTCCTTGTTTTCAGGGTCATACAAATAAATCCAGATCTCATCCATAGTGACCAGTCGATCCAGGAAGTTCTTATCAAGTCCGGAAACGCTGACAAATGGAACGAGAAGTTTTCACTCGCATGCTTCTCTCATCTGTTGTCAAACATTTGGGGACCCACTTTGCAGATCGCTTCCTCATGTCCAAATGTTCATGGATAATGACACAAACACGTTCACGGAAAATCCCCATGATGTCTGCTATTGCTTTAGCTGAAATTCCCAAATTCTCCAGTATGAGGTTGTGCACAGCATCAACGATCTCCGGAACAACAACCACTCTCGGTCGTCCAGGACGCTCCACATCATTGGTGCTGAAGTGGCCTGTTTTAAATTTGGCAACCCAGTTCTTAACAGTGGAATATGAAGGGCATTGATCCCCCAATGTCTGCGACATATCACCAGGAATATCCTTCACTGACTTTCCTTGCAAAAACAAGAATGTTATCACTCCTCTGCTCTCAGTTGCTGTGAATATCGCATCAGACTTCGCCATTTTGTTTTCCCGCGTGCGTAGAGCACTGTTGCCATAAGCTACAAACACAATTTTGAAAACATGTATTAGACACAAAAGGCTTTCATGTGATGTAACATTTGTTACCATAGAAAAAAAAAAAAAGATCACAAAGCAAAAAAGACTTATCAGCAGCCCCTTGTATATTCAAGAAGGTCAATATATCATTCAATCTTAAAGTTTCCCTTAAAAGCGTCATGTGAAATTAGAAAAAACTGAAGGCAAAAAAAAAAAGGAGAAGGTGGTGGTGGGTGCTCCCCAGTGTGATATCGAACAATCCAGACAGGCAGAGAAGTTTATACTACTAACCAGATGAGGTACAACACTAGGAAAGGTGTAGGCTGTTGATCGCAAACCTGCGGCGCATCTGAAAGGCTGGTAGGCGAAGGGGGGGGGGGGGGGTCATACTGGTATATAGCATCCAACATGAGGGAATCAGATGCTACATGGACAGTATGGGGGCTCAGTGGTTGGCACTAGGCTCAAATCACACAAGGGAAGACATCTGCAAGGAGTTTGTGTGTTCTCCCCGGTTTTGCGCGAGTTTCCTCCAGTATCTTCCCACACTCCAAAGACATAGTGATAGGAAATTTAGATGGTTAGCCACAATGGGTACAGGGATCACATCTGTAAAATAAATGCTAATGACACTCGGCTCAAATTCTGCTCCAAGCGTGGACTCGAGTGTCATTCACTGTGATCTGATCTCTTGCATGCGAGAATTGAGAAGATGGAGAGATTATTTTCTTGCCTGTCTCTGCATATACCGGACTGTATGAATGACATCAGAGTGCAATTCAATGTTTCACTTGCACTCAAACTTGTATAAGGGTACGTGCCCATGATCAGGACCCGCTGCGTCCTGGATGCGACGGGTCCTGACCTGCAGGGCCATGAGTCTCCTCCGCAGGAGACCACAGCGGCTTGTGCCCACAATCTGGGCTCGGGGCGCTGCGGTCTCTCGCGACTCTGCAGCAAAGAATTGATATGCTGTAGCTCAAAAACCTGCACCGCAGGTCAGTTTACGCTGCGGGCCGTATACGCACAGTGGGCACGGGATTTCTATGAATCCCATCCATTGTGCTTGTACTGTATATCACAGCGTTTTGGATGCAACGAAAACACACTGCATCCAAAATGCTGTAAACACTGATGGTGGGCACGCAGCCTTAGTGTGCACCATCCGATATGTGCTGCAAATCACACCATGCAGTGATTTTTTTTTATTTTTTATTTTTTTTTTGCTTTTACCGACTCAGCATGAGAAAAAAAAAACAGAAAAAAACCCCAAACAAACGCTGATCGGCAAAGCCCCATAGTATAACATTAGCGCGCGTGCTAGACATAAAAATATTGTAAATTAATAAAAAAATTAAAAAAAAAAAAAGGGCACAAAAAAAAAAAAAAAAGCCCCTTATCTTGGAAACCATATGGCGGATTAAACACAACATAAGCCGCAAAAAAACAAATACTCATGTGATCAGCAGGACTGAGGAGAGTGAAAACTGGTCAGTCTGATGTGGTGACAGGCCCTTGTTAATACATAAATTAGGAAAAATCTCCGTGACACCATACACGATTTAGTGTGGGTCTGAATGGTGTCAAGATACCACACATAGCACAAGCTCATATGCATATTATAGGAAAAAAATGAGGAAAAGAGCTTTTAAAGTGCAAAAGACAATAACATTTTATTATAGAAAAAGTTAAAAAATGGTTTTTTTTTGTTAAAATGTCATTAAAAACAGAGACCATGCCAATATAGGTTTAGCCACCCCATATTATTACCAAAGTGTATAATCCATTGGGCAATATTATCACAAAAGTGGATAAAGTATAAAGACATATCATTTGTATATTACAATATCTCCCAAGCATATTGCCTTTCATTAGCATACATTATCAAAGTCCGTAGGATGGTAAAATCATACGCAGTATATAATATGGTTTGTTCCCAGGCTAAGGTTGCTGCTGTGAAGGTATAAACAATGGTGGTACCGAAGGCCAGTCTCCAAATAGTAGTCCTCAAGCCAGCCCAACGTACGTTTCGTTAGAACGATATTCTTTAGTCTTCATCAGGGGTGAGGTGCTATCACCTCGTTACCTTGTTAACACAGTAGGACTTGGGTACTTTTCTTGCTAAAATTTTTCAAAAGGTACAAATAAAAAATAAAAAGTGCTGCTTAGCATGTAAAAAATACAGACAAGTTGTCCCAACCATGTGATTCAGTTATGCTGCGGTCATGTTATATACATGTACAGACTATCAACTACAACCCACATGTGAGCAGCAGATAAAACCATCAGAAGCTTTGGTACAACGGGCCCAGGAAAAAAAAAAAGAAACGTCAGTGCCTGCGAGATGAAAACAATAGCCTAAGTCTTGTTTCTAAGGGTTTTTCATACAATGAAAGCAAAAGTCCAAGTTTTGTTTTTTAGTTTTTTTTTAATTTTTAAATCCAATTTCTGAGGGAAGTGGAAAACTAAATGGTTCCTTTTGTCTGCGCTTTTATATTTTTAACATATAAAGCAAATACATGTTTATCAGCACTATC
Source organism: Anomaloglossus baeobatrachus (assembly GCF_048569485.1). Taxonomy (NCBI): domain Eukaryota; kingdom Metazoa; phylum Chordata; class Amphibia; order Anura; family Aromobatidae; genus Anomaloglossus; species Anomaloglossus baeobatrachus. The sequence goes on along the minus strand of NC_134359.1, from coordinate 66,480,221 downwards.
AAAGCTGTTCTTTCATTAAAGACCTCGGGCCATTCATCAATGTCAGAGCGGTTTGGGAACAACGGTGGGAAGAAACGTTTATCTGCAATCAACGTCCAGGCAATTAATCATCCGGCGATACGCCCTTTTTTTTTTTTCTCTTCCAGTTTGGTCTGAAATCAGCCTTTTATTCCACATTCTTGCAGTAATAGGGGCTCGTATTGATAATCAGTGCTGTGCATTCTCACGTCTGCTGTACGCAGCACATCACAACATGCTGTGCCTCGGGATCGCCAATCATGTGGGTAATATTACAGCTCGTCTTTAACACGTGCGGCCAACTTTTTAAAATGAACCATTGATTGTGAGATAGAACTTTATTAACGCATTAATGAAAGCTCAAAATAAAGAGGTCACATGCAACTGGTATAACCAATCATGGGTCCTTCACTAAATGGAGCTGGTCACTATAGAACCATATGTGTTCTATAGAATTTTAGAATTCAGGATTAGAATTTAAAAAAAAAAAAATAAATAAAGAGGCTCAGTTCTTACAAACACCATGTTACCATCTTGGGCTATGTTCACATGTTGCTTTTTTTCTGCAGGTAAAACGTGCTCTCTTAGTAGTAAATAAGCGGCGTACAAAAAGCAGATTTTGCTGCATTTTTTGGTGCAGATTCTGTGTGTCACGTTTCTACAGTATGTTTACTAAAGTTAGTTTCATTCACCAAAAATGCAGCATGGTTGAGTTTTGGTTTTTTTGCAGTGCTTTTGCACTTCCTCATTACTTTCTATGGTGAAAAAAAAATGAAAAAATTTCACGGAAGAATTGACAGACATGTTGTAGTTTTTAAAGGGAACCCATCACCACTTTTTTGGCCTATAAGCTGCAGCCACCACCACCGGGCTCTTATATACAGCATTCTAGCATACTGTATATAAAAGCGCAGGCCGGGGGTATAACATAAAAAATACTTTATAATACTTACCTAACGGTCGCGCTGTTGGCCTTATGGGCGTCTCCGTTGTCCGGCGCCGCCTCTTTTGGCCATCTTTGTTCTCCTTCTCTAGCCGCGGTGCACGACGGGTCAGACATCATCCACACTCGCCGGCATTCAGGTCCTGAGCAGGCGCACTTTCATCTGCCCTGAGCAGGGCAGATCAAAGTATTGTAGTGCGCCTGCGCAGGACCGGCGAGTGTGTATGACGTAGCCGCATCATGCACCCAGGCATCAGAAAGAGGGTGAAGATGGCCGAAAGGGGAGCCGCCCACACCGAAGAACGGAGACGCCCATTAGGCCCACCGCGCGACCGTTAGGTGAGTATTATAAAGTGTTTTTTATGTTAGACCCCCGGCCTGGGCTCTTATATACAGCATGTTAGAATGCTGTATATAAGAGCCCGGTGGTGGTGGCCGCAGCTTATAGGCCGAAAAAGTGGTGACAGGTTCCTTTTAAAAATAAAAACAAGCAGCAGCAGTTTTCTAATTTAGTCGTGGGGGGATGGGAAAGCAATCGTGTGCATGAGATTTCTGAAATCTCAGCTTTTTATTTGCATAAAAAAAACATTGCAAAGATGCTGTATGTCAACATAGCCATTCTCAATTTATTTGAATGGTGACATGGTGCAATACCAAACACAGCCCCACGAGAGAGAAAGAAGTATAGTAAATTAAAAAAAAAAACAAACCACAAAACACAAACCCTTTTAAAGGCCCCATGCACACGTCAATTTTTGATGTGTTTTGGTGCAGTTTGTTGTGACTTTTCAGGCCTCATGCGCACGCTGCATTTTTGCCGCGTCTTCCAGGTGCAGTTTCGGTCAAACAACTGCATGCATTTAGTTTCCCAGCAAAGTCTATGAGATTTCATTTTTGCTGTACGCACAGGGCAGGTTTTATTGGCTGAGTCTTTGTGGTGACCACAAAAATGCAGCCTGTCAATTCTTTATGCGTTTTTGCCAACGTTTTTGACCTCTCCAGGTATAGATCAACTCGAAAACATACTGGAAAAAAACGCATAAAAAAACCACGTCAAACAGCATGCGTTTTTGATGCTTTTTTTTTTGCCAGTGATGCTTTTCTGGTGACCACAAAGATGCGGCGTGCTTTCCCTACCCCAGCAAAGTCTGAGATTTCAAATTTGCTGTACGCACAAACCTTTTTTTTTTGGCTGCAGTTTTGTGGTGACCACAAAACTCCAGCAGGTTAATTCTTTTTGCGTTTTTCACCCATTGCGGTTAAAAAATGCATTGTCAAAAATGCATCAAAAACGCATGCGTTCTTGGATTTTTTTTTTTTTGCACAAAATGCGCCTTTTTATGGTCACAGGGTGCGGTTTTGTGGTAAACACAGGACTGGAGCCTGCGGACATACCCTAAAAGCAGAGACAAGCCATTTAACATATATTAGTCTTGCTGCTGGTAGTTGAGGTCAAGAGACCTGCAGACAATTTGGGCATTGAACACGGACCAGGATTTACGCTTGTGTGAACACGGCCTTGTGCTCACGTTGCTTTTTTTTTTCATGCTTTTTTTCCTTTCTTCTTGTAATCAATACAAGCAAGGAAAAAGCATCCCAACAAAGTCTATGCGAATTCTAACTTGCTCTGCCCACATTGTGTCTTTTTTCCTTGCAGTTTTTGTTGCTGAAAAAAGAAGCATCATGTCAAATGTTTCTACATTTTTTCCTGTGTTTTCCCTATCTCAATTATTAAGCAGCATGAAAAAAAAAAATGCATGGAAAAAGTTAATGAAAAAGAAAGCATGAAAAAGAAAGCAAAAAAGAAAGCATGAAAAAAGTGCATGAAAAAAGCATAAAAAAAAAAAAAAAAAAAACAAAAAAAGCCTGAAAAATAAAAATGCCTGGAAAAAAAAAGCATGGAAAAAGCAAAAAAAAAAAAGCGCAAAAGCGCAAAAACACGTTTTTTTCAGCAGCTATTTTTCTGCCAAAACATGCTTTTTTGTGAAGGAAAAATCTGCTACGTGGACAAAAAGCCTTAAAGAGGTTGTTCAGTCTTACTATATTGATGACCTATACTTTGCATCAGTGGGGGTCCTAAACCCCATTTGGCAACGGCCGCAGCAGAGTGTACAGAGCTGTGCTCTTCCAGCTCCGTTCAGGTAGTGCTGAAAACAGCTGCCTGGTCACCATCCTAAGGCTGGACAACCCCTTTAAGGGTAGGGTCCAATATTGAAATCCACATGCAGCCGGAAGCCTGGAAAAGGAATGGGTGAAGGAGTTTATGGCGTCACGGAGGTATTCCTGCAATACTGAGTCACTTTTCGCCACTGCAGGAGGGCATGACTTTTACCCACACAGGGTAGCATATGTGACCGATCCCTTTTTAAAGGGATATGATTTTAGGATTTGCTTTTTTGGAGCTCTAGGACAACATAAGGACTTAAAATACACTTGTGTTAATGAGGCCATGAGTATTATTTTCCCCCATCCAATAGAGCGGATGTATTACCGATGCCACTCGTCAGACAGAAGGGGTGGGGGCGGACATTTGGCCGAGTGCACCCTGTTTCCTCAGAAATCTGGGCGTAAGTGGACTCAAATATTCGTTAGGTTATATCAAGCAAGAGAACACAAATTTGGAAATTAAGTCTCTCCTTCCCACAAAAAAAAACTAAAATCCCTTTCCCTTCATTGTTTTAGAAAGAAGGTCCATCCAGCCATCCGTCCCGCTCGTACTCAGCTTCAATCATCGCGGCTATATCTCAGCCGTGGGTTTACTTCCCCCTGAGAAGAGTTAACATTGGGGCTCTCCGATTTCGATGTAATTCTATTGCTGCTCAAATTGTATTTTCCACAAAAGGATATCTTGTATTGCCGTCTGCTTGACCCTTGGCGTGTGTTTACCCAGAAGGTCCGCCATCTTGGATGTAAAGATCAGTGACACTGTAAGACGGATGTGCGGTGATCTGACAGAGAAGGATGACTGGGAAGACCCGAGGCATTACTGTGTATGGTGCGAGGCCTCACCCATCAGTCAGAGCAGGCAGATGGCCTGGCGTGTAATTGATTTCTTTCGCCATCCATTGATATGCCAAATTTACGGATTAGAATTTGATCAGCGCTGCGCTTTGTAATGGCCAAAATACAGAAGGTTATAGTGAACTTACCGGTCAGTGCCGTGTCCTCTTCTGCAGTCGTTTTACCACCACTAATGACGGCATTTAACGGGGTCTGCAAAACCTGAATTATAAGGGAGAGCTTCAAGGGCATGAGCTCATCAGCCCATGTGTACGGAAAGCCGAACTTTAGGACGCATTTATTCATCATTCCCCTAATACAAGTGGCCCCAAAACATACATCAGGGCATACTAAAGCCTACAATTTAATTTCCCTACCAGGAGGTCTTTGGAGTATGAGAGGAAACTGGAGAACCCGGAGGAAATCCACGCAAACACGCGGAGAACATACAAACCCCTTGTAGATGGTGTCCTTGGTAGGATTTGAACCCAGGACTCAAATGCGGAAAGCAACAGTGTTGACCACTGAGCCACCGTGCTGCCCTATATATTAGTACAGTGCTAACCACTGAGCTACTCCATATAGTGTACAGTGCTAACTACTGAGCCACCGTGCTGCTCTATATATATATATATATATACATATATATATATATATATATATATATATATATAGTATAGTGCTAACCACTGAGCCACTGTGCTACCCCATATAGTGTGCAGTGCTAACTACTGAGCCACCATGCTGCTCTATATATAGTACAGTGCTAACCACTGAGCCACTGTGCTACCCCATATAGTGTGCAGTGCTAACTACTGAGCCAGTGCTGCTCTATATATAGTACAGTGCTAACCACTGAGCCACTGTGCTACCCCATATAGTGTGCAGTGCTAACTACTGAGCCACTGTGCTGCTCTATATATAGTACAGTGCTAACCACTGACCCACTGTGCTACCCCATATAGTGTGCAGTGCTAACTACTGAGCCACTGTGCTGCTCTATATATAGTACAGTGCTAACCACTGAGCCACTGTGCTACCCCATATAACTTTTTTAATCAATAAAAAGCAAGATAAATGCATCCCAGCAAAGTTTTAGAGAATCGAGACATGCTGTGCCCACAGTGTTTTTTTCCTTGCTTTTTTTGTTGCTAAAAAAAAAAAAAAAAAAGAAGAGACATGTCAATTGTTTCTGCTTTTTTTTCACCTTTCTCAATACAGGAAAAGAAGCATTAAAAAAAAAAAATCATGAAAATGAAAGCATGAAAACGAAAGCATGAAAAAAAGCATGAAAATTAAAGCATGAACAAAAAGCATGAAAACAAAGCATGAAAACAAAGCATGAAAATGAAAGCATGAAAAAAAAAAAAAAGCATGAAAAGCAGCACAAAAAAAGCAGCTTTTTTTGTGCTGAAAAAAAAACCCAGCACAGTGAGCACACAGCAATCAGATTTAATGGATATTCCTAGAATCCATAAATTATTCTCAATCCATAGGTTAAGGGTAACTGACTGGTCAGGTTAGGGGATAACTAACCACTGTCATTTCTCCTGTTAGCAAAAACAGGGCTCTGGTCACTTAGCAGTTGGCTCTGCAGCCACGTCTTGAATAGAGCGGTACATGCTCGAACTCCACTCCATTGATTGCTATGGGCCTCTGTACAACAAGGCTCTTGGGATCTGCTGGGGGAGAGGTTGGAGTTCACAGCAATTAAATTATTTTTTCTTTTCTGCATTCTAAGGCTAGTTTCACACTTGCGTTGAACGGTATCAGTTGCATTGCGTTGTGTCATGGATGCAACGGATGCATTGCATATAATGGCACAACGGATGCAACGGATCGTACAAAAAAACAGATTTTTTTAAATTTTTTTTTTCTTCTTTACAGGTTTTACCAGCAGCAGACTATTGTGAACGATCAGCTGATCACCCGGCGGCCGGGCACACAGCTGAGCGCTCACAGAAGCCGTCTGCTCAGCTGAGCGCTCACAGAAGCCGGCTGCTCAGCTGAACGCTCACAGAAGCCGGCTGACGGGCGATCAGCTGAGCGCTCACAGAAGCCGGCTGACGGGCGATCAGCTGAGCGCTCACAGAAGCCGGCTGACGGGCGATCAGCTGAACGTTCGGCCACCAAGAGACAAAATCCGTCATCCATACAAGTCTATGGGAAACAGCGGAATCTGTTAACGGATTCCGCTGTTTTCCAAATGGGCGGATTGCGCCAGAAGGAAAACAACGCAAGTGTGAAAGTACCCTAAGACAATAGACTTGCACCATATAAAAAAATAGAAATAAGACCATCCCCCTTATTAATCCTGTTCCATACCAGCGCTGCCATTCTACCACCTTTGATGAGATAGCTGCAGAAGTGACATAACAGCACGTGCCCCCCCCCCCCACCCCTGCAGCCGGTGGGATCACCAGTCTTGTGCCATCTAACAAACCATGCCCACTGTGCCCACTAATTGGCTGCAGCGGTCACCTTCTGTAGTTGTGATGTCGCCACAGCCACAGAGGCTGGAGGGAGCTACAAAGAACAAGCATATGCCAATAAGAAAAAACAAAGAACCTTGTGACCCCCCCCTGCAGTAAGAGGAGCTCTCCGACAGATTGACTGTTAACTCTTTTTGCAATCTGCTATAAGATGTAATGGATAGAGACTGTAATAACCAGACCGGTCCCAATGAACGGTTATTGAATAATAAAAAAAAAAAATCTAAAAATACAGCACTTAAAAGAAAAATAAATGTCCCCAAAGTGTCTAAATCCTGTAAGGTGGTCTTACAAGCCAGAGAGGGGTTGGCCAAATTCATCAAGCCCAGAATGCACGCTTTCTATAAAGGGAAGAGGAGAAGAAGATGCGGCTGCAAATCAACTTCTGCTGGAACAAAAGATCAGACATCAGAAAAGTCAACATGCCCGATCTCTCTTTTCCCTGGTGTTGGGGAATATTTGGGAGAAGCCCAGATACTGGCGTCGGCTCCTATTCAATAAGCCGCAGTTCAGCAGACTACAACTAGAAATTAGTAACAGAACACTTCAAGGTTAACAATCACTTTCTCTTTGTTCAGAGCTAGGAATCCAAACAAACCCTTGATTTATTGGCGAGGGTCTTATTTCCCTTTCACGCTTCCATTACAACCCTGGAAGGGACTATTTTTAAAGATAAAGTTTAATATGCCTTGAACGTTCACAGACGCAGTTTGGCTCCAGATTTCGTGTCGGTTACTACCAAAGAAAACACAAATAATAGAACTGTTTATAGAGCTCCTAAGTAGCGGAGGAAGACGAAGGAAGACATAAAATGCAGACCCCGCCGGTGCTGGAAACAATGCAGACCGGCTTGTGTAACGGATACGCCTTTATTACAAACACTACAGTTCATTTTCCATAAGCCCCTATGCAGAAATGCATTATGAGGAACAGTCCAGCGAACTTCATTATTTCCTAGAAATCTCATCGGTGGGAACGTGCACGTTGTTGTTATCTTTGCATTGCATTTAGGGAATTTAAACCAAGGACACTGAGCAACAAAAAAAAAGTGTGACGGAGTGTTGAGTCCAAAACGTCAGAATTAATGAAATGTGAATGTCTTGAAACATTTAGTTGAAAAGAAAATATAATGATCTGCATTATAAAGTTGAGTAGCTTTGTAAATACACATCAATAGTGGGTTAAAACCTATATTACACTGCAGAGCTGTAATCGCAATTCTGCTTGCTGCAGCAATTAGTTGAAAAGTTTGACGTAAATGGTCATTCATTAAAATAGCCAATATGTAATGCATCTCCCCCCCCTCCCCTCCCCAAAAAAAACCCAAAACAAACCCTTACCTCTCCAACCCCCTCTTTTGTCAATAACAGATGATCACCAGGTGCTAGAAAATCCAGAACTTCTAGAACTATGGTGACCAGGTATGGCATGTGGTTGAGCCTCATTAAAGGTGTAGCCCCAAAAGGGTCTATATCCTGTAGGGTGGTCATAAAGTCACCCTCCAGCCAGACTCTTGTATAATCATACTACCTGGTGCCCGCCGTTTGCCTCTCCCACTTGGAGCAGTTTTCTGTTCCACCTATTTCCAAGATCTCCGCAGCAGCGACATTGGAGAGCGCAGTGATCGGTCTAAATCAAAACGTCACCTGCTTGGCTTTCCAGTGATTTAAGAAAAGCAAGGGCGTGGAGGTGTGATTCAGACTTACCATTGTGCGCATCTGTGGCCATATTGAAAGCGAGAGGAATGATAGTCAAACGGGGCAGAGAAGGCAGCGGGAAGCAAACAGATGAACCAAGCATGACAGCTATATATAAAGACACTTAGTAATTTTTCAGTCCTAGGATGAAGGGTTGCTTAAAGTCAGGTAGTGGTTAGCGGATTCCACGAGGTCCAAGCATGCATGCTTTCTCAATAGGAATGAAAAAAAAAATAAAAAAAATTGGGCATTGTGGAAGTCATAGTTTTTGGAGAAAAGATCCAGCTCAACAGTTTTAGACTCTTCAACTTTATTTGTAAAGTTATAAAAACAAAAAAGACCAGAGTGAAGCTGCCTTCTGGCTCTAAGAAGGTCATCTCTTCTGAAAACAGAGCAATTGCTGGAGGTGGACGTTTTGACAAACCCATTCTGAGGGCAGGTCGTGCCTATCAGAAGTACAAGGCCAAGAAAAACTGCTGGCTACATGTACGTGGTGTGGCTATGAACCCTGTAGAGCATCCCTTTGGTGGTGGTAACATCAATACATTGGTAAGCCCTCAACTATCAGGAGAGATGCTCCAGATGGTCACAAAGTTGGTCTTATTGCTGATTGTCGTACTGGTCGTCTGCACAGCACAAAGACTGTGCAAGAAAAGGAGAACTAAGAACTCACGCCTACTACACAAGTAGTGATAAATTAAGTTTAAGACTCTTCAACCGTTGAGTTGATCTTTTCCTTCAAAACTATGGCCATTTCCTTCACTGGCAGGGACGCTGGTTCGAGCTCCGGTAATAAATAGGCTGAAACAGTGAGCTGGTTTCTTCTTTCTACTATAAACATCAGCACTAGTGATGAGTGAGCACTGCCATGCTCGGGTGCTTGGTCCTCGAAACAAGCCGGTTGGATGGGCTAGACTCGTGTACAGAGTATAATGGAAGTCAAGGGGAAACGCAAGCATTTTTCTGGAACATCTGGAAAAACGCTCGAGTTTCTCAATGACTTGCATTATACTTTGTAATCGGGTCGAGCCCGTCCAAGCGTCTGACCTGCTCGTTTTGAGTAGAGAGCACAGTAATGCTCACTCCGCACATCTAATTTTTCTTTACCCAAACATTAGGGAAAAGTTGGGAGATGTCCAAATGTATTAGACAATCATCTGATACTGCTGAAACTGACAGATTTAGCCAATATTTTTCCAAGGGTTTGTCAAAGATGAACCCTTTATAGCGAATATCTGTCAGCTATAAGCTACCCTATGTAAAGACTGCATATTCCAACCACATCCAAAATAGCCAAAATGGCACAAAATGTGCTATTTGGCTAAAAGAAGCACTTAATGAATACTGCGATGTCATGGGCTGGTGTATTCATGAGAGAAGTGCCCGCCACCTCTCTGGCTGGTGATTGACAGGCTGCCATACATACAGAGAAGGCTGTCAGTCATGGCAAGAAGGGGTGAAGGAGAGCTGGATAGTATAGACTAGACCAAGGACATGGTATTCAATCTGCGCTTCTATTAGCTTTTTGGCATTTTTTGTGCCATTTTGGCTACTAGGAGGATGGACCTTACATAGGGCAGCGAATGAGGCTGACAGATCAGCTGTTGTAGACTGGCTAGAGAAGCCTGAACCCAGCAGACAAGACATTTATTGATGAGCGAGTTTCAAAATACTCTGATTCGCGATACTCGTAACGAGTTTCCTTCCTTTATAAAGCATCTCGCGAAACGCGCGTCGGCTGGCGTGCGGGGACCTCCACATGGGTGAGCCGTGCACGATATGGCCGTATTAACCTTTAATTGTACGGACATTTTGATGTTGATATATTGAATATTTGTATTTATGTATGCAATTAGTTACTTGTCCATTATTTATACTCTGGCCTATACATAATTGTAATCACCAATTGTCATCTGGTTGGTTTTCCCCGCCCTCAGGAGTTTTACCCGTGTACTCCTTGTGACCTCTGTTCTATGTTATTGTATGTTATACAGGTTTCTTTTTTAAAATATATCCCAATAAATATTTTGATATTTTTACACCATCTTGGATTGATTAATATGGTTGCTCTGGCCATTTAGTTGTTTTTCTAACTCGTAACGAGTACGGTCTAATACTCGCGTATGCATTCTGCATAGTGGGTGCAATGCAAGTCAATGGGGGAAAACTCGCAAAGTAACGAGTAACACAAATGCCGCACTATTCGTATGAGTAGCAAATAGGGCAGAATTCAAGTTACTCGTTACATTATGAGTATTCCCCAGTGACTTGCATTGCACACGCTATTCGCAATGCATACGTGAGTATTAGGCAGTACTCATTACCAGATAGAAAAACAACTAAATGGCCAGAGCAACCAGATTAATCAACCCAAGATGATGTGTAAAAATGTTACAATATTTATTGGGATATATTAAAAAAAAAAAAAGAAACATGTATAACATACAATAACACATAATAGAGGTCACAAGGAGTTCACTGGTAAAACTCCTAAGGGCGGGGGAAACAACCAGATGACAATTGGTGATTACAATTATGTATAGGGCAGAGTATAAATAATAGACAAGTGACTAATTGCATACAAATATTCAATATATCAAAATCAAAATGTCCATACAATGAAAGGTTAATACGGCCATATCGTGCACGGCTCACCCATTTGGAGGTCCCCGCAAGCAATCCGACGCACGTTTCGCGAGATGCTTTATCAAGGAAAAAGACGCATTAAGAGTATTGCGAATCCGAGTATTTTGAAACTCACCCATCATTAAAGACCTTCAATCAGAATGATACATGAACCGTTCCCTGTGGCAAAGAGGTCTCTCCGGTAAACTCACCACCTATCAGATACTGACCCTTGGCGGTTGTCTAACCACAACTAATTTATAATATTCTCAGTGGCCGAAAAAAAATAGGTAACACGACTCATGCACTATACCTGGGAAAAGAGAAAATTCCAGACATTTCAATGCCAACCCGAGTGTGAAGTTCCTGCGTTCTGACCGTGGGTGTTAATCTGTGGCATTACTAGAGTAGACCCGCCGCCTATGGAGAAGGCTGCAGGACGGATCACCCGCGGCCGGTCACAGTGTTATACGGCTGCCATGACTTTGTGAATAGTTCAGCGCCGGTGACAATTTTACAACTGTTCCCAAGTCGGTTCTACGTCTGTGCTCAACTCTTAGGGCTTTAAATTCACGTCGGACAAACCCATAAATCTCCTTGTTATTGGCCGAGCCGCTATGAAGCCAAGTTAGGAACCCTTCCAGTGACTTTATTTACTCACTTTAACGGCAGCTCTCCTTAAATTAATTTAATACCTGCCTATTTTTGTTTTATTCTCTGAATCCACAGATCAGCGCTCTAACCTCTCTAAACACTCCAGTTAATTAATGTGCTGTTACCGCTGCCTTTTTTTTCCACTATAAATATTCCCTGTCATAAGCTGTGAAGGCTGCAGATATTCCCTAGCAGTAACCTAGACACAACGCACAGCATACACTACATACCCTGCATTTATTTATTCTCGGAACTTTAGGAAACTTTATTTCATTTGTGATGAGTAGAAAAACTGCAGATTATTTTGTTAAAAAAATGTAGCCTTACCACCTAAAATTCACTTAAAAGTGCCGCCCCCCTAGGTGTCTCACTTCAATGTAAGTTGTGTCCACTACCAGCTGTCAATCATCTGTCTCTAACAGCAGAGATACTGAGAAGGATCACTTAGAGTCGAGGCAGGTCTTTACTCTTAATCTACTGATTGGCAAACTGCATACAGGCAGGACAAAGGTGGGGTATAAGGTTCAGACAGGAAAGCTATTGGACAGAAATATAAGCAATGTATAGTTAAAAGTGAGGAAGGAGGTTACAGCACCTATAGTGCTGGAAAAATAAAGATAATATGTCATGGGTGATAGACAGTCATGTGGTTTCTGGCAATAGAAGGTCAGAGCGTTCGGCTGTGCAAATTGCTCCCTGACTTTCTATTGTTCCTGCTGTTCATATTCACTGTACTAGGCAGCTTTTCTGCTTTGTTTTAATCTCTTCCCCTTTAGGACCCAGGGGAACACTCCTTCTGTCCAGCTACTAATCATCAGTATTCTCCTTGTACTTAAATGCTCCCCTCTTCCTTGGACTTGTGGTGGTGATATTATTCAGTTAAGGGCGCTTTTCCACTTGCGTACCGCTTCCGATGCAGGAACATCGGAAGCGATATGCTAATGACCCTGTGCTGCGGGTGTCAGCCGATGGTAATGCGACTGTAATGCGATCTTGCGATCATATCACAGGAGCGGAGAGGATGGAGGGAGCACTTTCTCCCCCATCTCCTCCGTCGTTTGTCTCTGCGTGCACCGCACTGCAGTCACATAACATGCGAGTGCAGTGCGATTTTACACACACATGAGCCGAGACTGGGTGCAAATAGCAGCATGCTGCGATTGTACCAAGAGCCCGATTCGTGTGGAGAAAAAACCGGGACAGATGAAACTGTCTCCTTGATTAACATTGGTGCGAGTGCAATCCGATTTTTTATCAGCTCGCACTCGCACCAGGAAAGCGCAAATGGAAAAGCGCCCTAATTCAAGCCCTGGTTGCAAGCAGGTGGCTTGTGCTCAGCTGTGCCATCATTGCTGAAGCTTTGATGAACTTTTACTGGAGTAATTTGTGGGTAAATAGTTCATGCATTTTCCCCTTGTGTCTTCTCTAGTGTTTAGTGGAGTTGACGAAGAGCTCATCCAACCCATTCCCTATTTAGGGTCCAGCATTGGGGATACCTAGGGTAAGGTATCCAGCTTGGCGCATAGGTGCGGAACCTATCTAGGGTGAGGGACCCCAGAGACCAGCAGTAGGTTTGGTCAGGGGTCACCATCTCCCCTGTTGTGAATGTCAGTTATGCTTTCGCTGCTGTGAGGCTCCCTCTTGTGGCCAGGAATGGTTTGGACAGAGACCAGGTGTGCTGGAGCAATGGGCGTTTCCATTGCTAACTCTCTGCCTATTTAAACCTTGGTCTGCTAGCAGTCTGAGCCGGTTGTCATTTGTTCTTTAGTTTACCAGCCTTCTCATCTTGCTCCAGACCACATCTACCCCAGATAAGTGCTTTGTTCTTTCTTATCTGGGTTTGTCATTTACTGTGGTTGTTTTCAGTTTATTTGCATGCAGGAATCTTCCCTCTCTGTTGCTTTGCTGGGAAGCTCCCTGCAGCTGTTTGGACTATTTCTCCTATAAGTCCATGTGTTTGTTGCTTCTTGAATTTGTAATGGTTCCTGCTTTCTGTTCATTGGTATGACAAGAGCACCTGATATAGGACGGAGTTCAGATCATGCGATTTGAGTACTTTTTGTACTATCAGGTATTTGGATTTTGGTAGGGTTTTTCTCTGGCCACCATCAGCCCCTTTCCTCTTTAGTCAATGGGGCCTCACCTTTGCTAATCCTATTATCCATCTGTGTATTGTGTTTTCCTATATCACCGTAGTCTTTGAATGTGGGGGACTTGCTATACCTTTGCGGTCTATTTCTGAGGCAGAGAGTTATTCATCTTTCCTTCCTTTAGGATAGTTAGTTCTCCGGCTGGGATCGTGGTGCACAGGATGTTAGTTCACCCCTCGGCTACTTCTAGTGTTGATGGTTAGTAAGGGGATGGTGGCCAGATTAGTTGCCAATGCTCTTGTCACCTTTTTTTGCCAATGATCTATAGTGATCTTCCATTGTTCCGGATCAGAACACTCCCCCCTCCCTAGACACAGGGTTTCCCTTCCCTTTTGCTGTTCACTTAGTAGTTCCCCATACCTATCGTGACAAAAAGGAACCACCCACTCACAAAGAGAAGATTGTAACTTATTTAGGATGAGGATTGGGACAGTTACTGGATATATTTGACCAATTTGACCAAAAAGTAGTATTAATTTGTAGAGGATGAGGTCAGCACGATTTGTTGTCAAAAGACAGATCTGCTTTAAATATTACTTCAATGATGACCCAAGATACTTAAAATATTTTTCAATGAATGTCACAAGAAAAATCTACTAAAAACTAAACTTATATTTGTAAGGCAACATATCTAGACCAAGACAAAGAGTCCACTTTCTTCTACATGTCATTATACAATGTCCTTACTATTCACTGGGACCAGACCTTCAGTGTAGAACTGGTGGAAGAACCTGGCCCATCATCCACATCAGTATTCTGTGGCCAAAGGAGAAGAGCAATCAAGAAACTCCTCATACCTTCCCTCATCAGCGGCTCTTCTTTTCATTAGCCGGATTTTCCTGACATCATCATTGTGGTATGACGCACGGGTGACATCATATGAGGCCGGTCAATCAAAAGAGGAGCCACTTATTGAGTCAGAAGTGGGCCACAGATTAACAAAAAGTAGACATTTGCACTCTGTAGGGCTAAGATATGAGGAACAATGAATAGGGGAATATAGACATGCATTACTGCTATGGAAAACATGTAAAAATTGAGATACTTAGCACACAAAAATGGCAGTTTTATGTGAGCCCAACAGCCAATGACAAGGTGAGCTCTTTGTTGGGTTCCTATCAAACTAATGCCTCTGTTTGGGTTAAAGGGAACCTGTCACCACTTTTTGGCGTATAAACTGCGGCCGGCCACCACCACCGGGCTCTTATATACAGCATTCTAACATGTTGTATATAAGAGCCCAGGCTGTGAGAACATAAACACTTTACAATACCTTCCCAACGGTCGCACGGTTGGCCATATGGGCGTCTCCATCCTCCGCCGGTCCTGAGCATGCGCACTACAATACTTTGATCTGCCCTGCTCAGGACCTGAATGCCGGCGACTGTGTATGATTTCGGACGCGTCATGCACCGCGGCTAGAGAAGAACAAAGATGGCCAAAAGAGGCGGTGAACGGAGACGCCCATATGGCCAACTGCGTGACCGTTAGGTAAGTATTATAAAGTGATTTTTATGTTCTCACAGCGACCTCGGTTCTTATATACAACATGTTAGAATGCTGTATATGAGAGCCCAGCGGTGGGGGCCGCAGCTTATAGACCAAAAAAGTGGTGACAGGTTCTACTGTTTCTCCTTAAACAGAGCAGCTCAACGTTGACTAAGGCTATGTGCCCACAATTGAGTTTATGGTTGCAGAAATTTTTGCACCAAATCCGCATCTCTTTGCAGAAAAAAATGTGTTTGGTTTTTTCACGTTTTCAATGCATTTTTTCTATTTGTTTTCCATGCATTCAGGGGTGGAAAAACGCTGAAAGAATAGAAATGCTGCATATTCATTTTTCCATCAAATCTGGAAGGGAAAAAGAAGCAACACAACATGCACAAAATGTCAGGTTTCTCACTAACTTTGCAAGCAAATCCTTATGCCAGCAGTTTTGTGACAAATTGCACTAAAAAAATGCATCAAAAATGCAATAAAAATGCACTGTATGCACACAGCATTAACGAGAACCTGTCAGGTGCAAGATGCACCCAGGACCACGAGCAGTTCTGGGTGCATATTGCTAATCCCTGCCTAACTGTCCCAGGCTATGGTAATATTAGATAAAGAGATCTCTAGAAAAAGTATTTCTAAAGATCCCTTATGATATGCCAATGAGCGCAGGGACTAGTCGCAAGGGCATTAGGTTCTGCGCTCATTCCGCCCATAGGGACGTGCCAACATGCTATTCAATACCCACTGCTCAGCGTCATCACCAGCGGTGACACGAGTACCTGTGTCCGTTACTACAGCCTCACATGTCTGGCGCTGCGCATGATCAGGTCACCGCACTTCTAGCAATGCCCTCTAAGAAGCCGGGTGTACAGGTCCCCGACTTCAGAGAGGTCTAGTGCGCATGACCGAAAGTGCCAGGACTTCATGAGCACTGACCGACGTCTGAGGCTGTAGCAACCGCTGGTGAGGACGCTGGGCAGTGGGCATTGAATAACATGTTAGTACATCCAGAGGGGCGTGCTAAGAGGGTAGAATGAGCGCAGGAACGAATGACCTTGCGACTATTCCCCGAGCTCATTAGCATATCATAAAGGATTTTTGTAAAGATCTCTTTACCTATGCTACTAGATACAGGGACAGTTTTTTTTTTTAGGTAGGGATTAGCAGTATGCACTCAGAACTGCTCGTGGTCCTGGATGCATATTGCATCTGACTGGTTCCCTTTAATGCTCCATGACAAAAAAAAGTATGCAAATTAGGTCTCAGGCTTTATAAAAATAAATAAATAAATAAATAAAAAAACCTCAAGCACCTATGGTCAATGTCTGAACCTTAACAAGCCTTGTACCATGAGCCAATGCTAAAAACTCCTCTACAGACCAACTCCTATTTATGGAGAATGAGAACCCTCCCCCCCTCCCCACGTTGCCTCAGGGTCACTGCACCCATCCACATTCTGCTCGATGAGGGGCAACCATCCCACATCAGGCTGCCTGTAGATGAGTTTCAAGCCTGAATGTACATACCCCTGCTCAGGTTGCATGGTTCATTATAAAGTAGGGTAGACATATAGGGTGGCTACATATCCTAGGTGGTACTTGTGAGATTGCTGTTTTGCAGCATAAAAGAAAAGTAATTTTCTTATGCTAGAAAAGATTACCCCTAGAGAATAAATTGGGCTTTACACGCAACGACATCGCTAACGAGATGTCGTTGGGGTCACGGAATTCGTGACGCACATCCGGCCTCCTTAGCGACGTCGTTGCGTGTGAAACGCAGGAACGACCGTTAACTATCAAAATTACTTACCTAATCGTTGATACGTCGTTCCTTTCCAGAATATCGTTGCTGCTGCAGGTACGATGTTGTTCGTCATTCCTGCGGCAGCACACATCGCTACGTGTGACACCGCAGGAACGAGGAAGATCACCATGCGGCTGCCGGCAATGAGGAAGGAAGGAGGTGGGCGGGATGTTCGGCCCGCTCATCTCTGCCCCTACGCTTCTACTGGGTGGCTGCTTAGTGACGCCGAACGAACCGCCCCCTTAGAAAGGAGGCGGTTCGCCGGCCACAGCGACGTCGCTAGGCAGGTAAGTCCGTGTGACGGGGACTAACGATGATGTGCGCCACGGGCAGCGATTTGCCCGTGACGCACAACCGACGGGGGCGGGTGCTTTCACCAGCGACAAGCGACTTTTATCGACATAAAGCCCACTTAAGGCAAGATTTTTCATTTGGAAGAACCGTATAAAAAAGCCGAATTTGTATTTGACCGTTTTCATGGTTGATAGCGTATATTGTGATTATGTGTTATTTTAACCCCAAATTAGGAAATAACCTAGACTATATAAAGTACTGTAAATCTAGATCAAAACAGCCATGTAAGACCTTCGTGTGTATTAGGCCCCTTTCACACATCAATTTTTTGCAGTCAGTCACAATCCGTCAAATTTTGAGAGAAAAAAAACGGATCCAGCCACTGATGCCGCTGGATACCTTTTTTTTACTCATTGACTTGTATTAGCGACAGATTGCGATGGATGGCCTCACGTTTCATCCGTCGGACGGAGACTACGTCCACAGTAACGTTTTTTGTGTACGTCGAAAAGACGGACAGCAACAGATTGTTGCAGTCCGTCGTTTGGTAGAATGGAAGCCTATGGGCGCAGAATCCATCGTCATCCGTCAAATGACGGAATCCGGCGACTGATTCCATTCTTTTTAACTGAGCATGCTCCATTATTTAGCCCCCAGCTAGTTGGATACATTGAAAAACGGATCCGTCGCAACAGTTTTGCCACAATCTGCGACGGATCCGTTGAGAAAACAGATTGTGACTGATGGCAAAAAACTGATGTGTGAAAGGGGCCTAACTTTGCAGGTAATGATAGTGAAGAGAAAAGGGTAACATGTTATGCACCACATTAGCTAAATATTTCAAGACCACATTAACCAGATATGTTAAAGCTGTTACTTTAAAGTCACAGAAAACACCGTCTCGTCTAGGTCTTAAATCTTGAACAGTTGAGTTTGAAAATACAAAAAAGGCTGACGCATTCGGGAACTAAACTAGGTTATGGCCCAATTTAGAAGAAAAAGAAAAGCAGGGCATGGCTTGGCATTTGCACAGTCCATAAAAGACACAGCTTGCTCCTCTTTGGGCGCCAGATGCAGTAAAAGAGTTCGGGAACAAAATGCCGAGACCCAGGTGTTTCATGAGGCTCAAATCAAGCAAAGTAAACAGATTGTGCGCTTACGTAGAGAACCAAGCACAAATAATAAAGGAAAATCCGGCTATATACGCAATAATACTATGCGATATTTTGAGGCGCCAAACCCCTTAACCAAATCAACAGGAAAACTTCGGAAGGAGATTTCCAGATCATTACTGAAGAATGCCGACTATCTGATCAAATCGTTTGTAGATGTCGGTCTTTTATTTGACGCCCTCTTTGCAGCATTAATCTTATTTTTGTAGTCTAAAATTTTGATAGAGTACTTCTTTACAAGAGGTTGTATGAGATCAGAGAAATGGTTTTCTTCCTCCCAGAAACAGCATCCGTTGCAGTGTCTGCTACCGTAGGTTAGCTCCCTGCGCTTTCCCAATAAATTGGATATCAAGTTAAAGGGAACCTGTCAGGTGCAATATGCACCCAGAACCATGAGCAGTTCTGGGTGCATATTCCTAATCCCTGCCCAACAGTCCCTTTATCTAGTAGCACAGATAAAGGGATCTTTAGAAAAAGTATTTCTAAATATCCTTTATGATATGCTAATGAGCGCAGGGACTAGTCACAGGGGCATTAGTTCCTGCGCTCATTCTGCCTTTTTAGCATGGTAGCACGCCCACAGGGGCATGCTAACGTGCTATTCAACGCTGGGCAATGGGCATTGAATAGCATGTTAGAATGCCCCTATGGCTATGCTAAAAGGGCAGAATTAGCGCAGTAGCCAACGCCCTTGTGACTAGTCCCTGCGCTCATTAGCATATCATAAAGGATCTTTAAAAAACACTTTTTGTTAAGCTCTCTTTATCTATGCTACTAGATACAGGGACGGTTAGGAAGGGATTAGAAATATGCACCCAGAGCTGCTCGAGGTTCTGGGTGGATATTTCACATGACAGGTTCCCTTTTAAGAAAATCTTACACGAGTTACAAAATCTAGTACAGTTTTCCCAAAAATAACACCTGGAGTAAGATTTCTGGCATAAGGTATTCCGAAGCTCGTCATGAATTAGAATAGCTGTGTCATCATTCCACCAACCCGCCCGTTTTGTCAGAGCTGGGCAAAACTGGAGTGTAAAGGTCAAAATTCACAAAACGTTTTGTGTACCTCTGTATTGCGGAAAGTTGTTGTGACTTTTCAAAAGTGATTTATGCCAGAATTCTGATGTAATAACTTTAGTGAATCAGGACCTTAGAGCCTTATTGATGTGGCTCCTTTTTTTTTTTTGTATTGTGGTATTCTCTGATTTTTTTTTGCGCAAAATTGTTCAAAACGGCACATGTACCCCATAAATTTTATGCAAGAAAAAAAAATCCTGTTTGTTAGGCCAGGGCCATACAGGGACTAATGCGATCCTCGCATGACACTCGGCTCATGCTGGCAGCACAGAAGGAGCAGTGTCACTGCGACTGTCACAGCGACAGAGGTCTGATCGTGTGATCGGACGTCAACTACAGGGGACTGCCCGATGCGGAGGTGGGGGGGGCAGCGCTGAGGAGGAGAGGGAGGGATTTATCTCCCTCTCTCCTCCGTAGCCGGCTATTGCCACTCGCCCTGCACCCGCGGTCCACCGGTGTACTGCGACTGCAGTGCGATCTTTCTCTTGCCCCATAGACTTGAATGGGTGCGAGAGAAAAAGGGTCTCTGATTACAATCGCAGCATGCTGCAACTATTTTCTCGGTCCATTTGGGGCCGAGAAAATAATGGCTCATGGGTGCTGGCACACAGGCGAATAATATTGGTCTGAGTGGAATGCGATGTTTTATCGCATTCCACTCGGTCCGATTTTCATGCAGTGTGGCTTAGGCCTTACTTGAATAGTTTATTGTCGCAAATTCTCTAAAAAAAAGTCTCCAAAAACGGGCCAAATTGAACGCTTCTGATTTGAGATGCAACAAAAAAAATGAGACATTTGGTAAAAGTTGTAATTCCAGAGTTTAAACCATGTTATAAGAAAAGTTTTCAAGGAAAAGAAAAAAAAAATTTAAAAGTAGTGCAAAACGTATAGATAAAGTGCAAATACTAAAGCCACTAAAAAGGAGCAAATTACTCCAGAAAACTGGAGAAACAGCAATGATGACTCAAGGCCTTAGTGTTAGGCCCCCTTCACATGTCTGTGCAAAAAAACATTTTGCACTGTTTGTTGTGAAGTTCTGTGAGCCATCAGTGTGTGACTGTATATGGCATCAGTGTGTTGTCTGTGTGCTAACCGGATAGCACATGGACGTTAACCTGTATACTTACCTGTCTCTGGTGCTGCTGTTGCTTCCGGGTCTGTGGTCAGTGCAGTAAATATGCATGAGCATAATGAGCAGGACATGTGATTTATTTCCTCCGGTACGTGTCACACGGATCACATCATTGTGTGGTCAGCATGACATCCGTGCTGCCGGTTGAAAACGGACGTGTCGCCGTGTGAAGCACAGTCCTTGTCAAAACATGGACGTTTGAGCAAGCCCATTGATTTTAATGGGTCTACGTGTGTCCGTGTCACCGATATGTGTGAAAATGGACGTCACACGTACCGGAGACACGGATGTGTGAAGGAGGCCTCAGAGATAGCAGCAAGAAGAAGGTTGTACACAGATCACCACAATGTGGAGAGAGGCAGAAGCATGGATAGGGTCTTGGTGGGCAGAGAAAACAGTAGGGTAAAATAAATTATTTATGAGTGAATAATGACCACACATCTCAAATCCCGCACATATTTCTAGGATAAACTCCAGTAAAAGAAAAATCAGAAAATATGCTGCAAACTGCATATTTAGAGGTCTAACAATCAATGAGCGATTGAAGATGGCAGACTAAAACAAACACAATTTTATTAACTTATTAAAGGTGGTGGACAGCCCCTTCTTATTTATCATGTTTGCCCCTATTAAAATAAAAACACATACTCACCTCCAGTGCTGTTCCAGCGGTGTCAGCACGCACTCTCCCAGGAGTCACGTAAGGTTGTTACTTCACCCCCGATGCCTGCACCAATCAGCACCGGCTTCACTATTATCTGATTGGGCGCAAGGATTTTAACAAACTCACGAGTCCCCGGAGAGTGAGTGCCGACACTGCTGGAACAGCATTGAAACATGGGAGAGTGTGTGTTTTTATTTTAATGGGGGCAATCATGGTGAACAAGAAGGGGTTGTCCAAGTAGTAAACCACCCCTTTAACTAAACTAATTGATATAAAAATATTTTAACATGTGATAGGTGTCCACAGCCTTTAAGGTTCCAATACGCAAAAGAGAAAATGGTTTGAGTAGAAATGTTCGTCAGAACTGCTACATGGTCAACACAGAATATATAGCAAGCAAATAAAGCTAATAAATAGCACAGAAGGAATGATGCTTTCAGGTATTGACCAGTATTGTGTGGTGCGGAGCCAAAAGACATGGTAAATTTCATGCATGTAGAGCAGAAAAGAAGGGAATTTTGTTTACTTACCGTAAATTCCTTTTCTTCTAGCTCCAATTGGGAGACCCAGACAATTGGGTGTATAGCTACTGCCTCCGGAGGCCACACAAAGCATTACACTTAAAAGTGTAAGGCCCCTCCCCTTCTGCCTATACACCCCCCGTGGGATCACGGGCTCCTCAGTTTTAGTGCAAAAGCAAGAAGGAGGAAAGCCAATAACTGGTTTAAGAACAAATTCAATCCGAAGGAACATCGGAGAACCGAAACCATTCAACATGAAACAACATGTGTACCCGAAAAACAAAAATCCCTAAGCAAACAGGGCGGGTGCTGGGTCTCCCAATTGGAGCTAGAAGAAAAGGAATTTACGGTAAGTAAACAAAATTCCCTTCTTTAGCGCTCCTAATTGGGAGACCCAGACAATTGGGACGTCCAAAAGCAGTCCCTGGGTGGGTATAATAACCCCTCGTGATAGGACCGTAAAAACAGCCGTTCCCTACAGGTGGGCAGCCGCCGCCTGAAGGACTTGTCTACCTAGGCTGGCGTCCGCCGAAGCGTAGGTATGCACCTGATAGTGTTTGGTAAAAGTGTGCAGACTCGACCAGGTAGCCGCCTGGCACACCTGCTGAGCCGTAGCCTGGTGCCGCAATGCCCAGGACGCACCCACAGCTCTGGTAGAATGGGCCTTCAGCCCTGAAGGAACCGGAAGCCCAGCAGAACGGTAGGCTTCAAGAATTGGTTCCTTGATCCACCGAGCCAGGGTGGATTTGGAAGCTTGCGACCCTTTGCGCTGACCAGCGACAAGGACAAAGAGTGCATCCGAGCGGCGCAGGGGCGCCGTGCGGGAAATGTAGATCCTGAGCGCTCTCACCAGATCCAACAGATGCAAATCCTTTTCACATTGATGAATTGGATGAGGGCACAAAGAAGGCAAGGAGATATCCTGATTGAGATGAAAAGGGGATACCACCTTAGGGAGAAACTCCGGAATCGGGCGCAGAACCACCTTGTCCTGGTGAATCACCAGGAAGGGAGATTTGCATGACAGCGCTGCTAGCTCGGACACTCTCCGAAGAGAGGTGACCGCCACAAGAAAAGTCACTTTCTGTGAAAGGCGAGAAAGGGAAACATCCCTCATAGGCTCGAAAGGCGGCTTCTGGAGAGCAATTAGAACCATGTTCAGATCCCAGGGCTCTAACGGCCGCTTGTAAGGAGGGACGATATGACAGACCCCTTGCAGGAACGTGCGTACCTGAGGAAGTCGTGCTAGGCGCTTCTGAAAAAATACAGATAGCGCTGAGACTTGTCCCTTGAGGGAGCTGAGCGACAAAACCTTTTTCCAAACCGGATTGCAGGAAGGAAAGAAAAGTAGGCAATGCAAATGGCCAGGGAGAAACTCCCTGAGCAGAGCACCAAGATAAGAATATTTTCCACGTCCTGTGGTATATCTTGGCGGAGGTAGGTTTTCTAGCCTGTCTCATGGTGGCAATGACCTCTTGAGACAATCCTGAACACGCTAGGATCCAGGACTCAATGGCCACACAGTCAGGTTCAGGGCCGCAGAATTCTGATGGAAAAACGGCCCTTGAGACAGCAAGTCTGGTCGGTCTGGTAGTGCCCACGGTTGGCCTACCGCGAGGTGCCACAGATCCGGGTACCACGACCTCCTTGGCCAGTCTGGAGCGACGAGGATGGCGCTGCGGCAGTCGGACCTGATCTTGCGCAGCACCCTGGGCAACAGAGCCAGAGGTGGAAACACATAAGGAAGCCGGAACTGCGACCAATCCTGAACTAAGGCGTCTGCCGCCAGAGCTCGGTGATCGTGAGACCGTGCCATGAAAACTGGGACCTTGTTGTTGTGCCGAGACGCCATTAGGTCGACGTTCGGCATCCCCCAGCGGCGACAGATCTCCTGAAACACGTCTGGGTGAAGAGACCATTCCCCTGCGTCCATACCCTGGCGACTGAGGAAGTCTGCTTCCCAGTTGTCCACGCCTGGGATGTGAACTGCGGATATGGTGGAAGCCGTGTCTTCCACCCACGTCAGAATCCGCCGGACTTCCTGGAAGGCTTGCCGACTGAGAGTTCCTCCTTGGTGGTTGATGTATGCCACCGCTGTGGAGTTGTCCGACTGAATACGGATCTGCTTGCCTTCCAGCCACTGCTGGAAGGCTTGTAAGGCAAGATACACTGCTCTGATCTCCAGAACGTTGATCTGAAGGGTGGACTCTTGCTGAGTCCACGTACCTTGAGCCCTGTGGTGGAGAAAAACTGCTCCCCACCCTGACAGGCTCGCATCTGTCGTCACCACCGCCCAGGATGGGGGTAGGAAGGATTTCCCTTTCGACAATGAGGTGGGAAGCAGCCACCATCGAAGAGAATCCTTGGCCGCCTGAGAAAGGGAGACGTTCCTGTCGAGGGACTTCGACTTCCCGTCCCATTGGCGGAGAATGTCCCATTGCAGTGGACGCAGATGAAACTGCGCGAAGGGGACTACCTCTATTGCTGCAACCATCTTCCCTAGGAAGTGCATGAGGCGTCTCAAGGGGTGTGACTGGCCTTGAAGGAGAGATTGCACCCCTGTCTGTAGTGAACGCTGTTTGACAAGCGGAAGCTTCACTATCGCTGAGAGAGTATGAAACTCCATGCCAAGATATGTTATTGACTGGGTCGGGGTTAGATTTGACTTGGAAAAGTTGATGATCCACCCGAAACCCTGGAGGGTCTCCAGCGTCACGTTCAGGCTGTGCTGGCATGCCTCTTGAGAAGGCGCCTTGACAAGCAGATCGTCTAAGTAAGGGATCACAGAGTGTCCCTGAGAGTGCAGGACTGCAACTACAGCTGCCATGACTTTGGTGAAGACCCGTGGGGCTGTTGCCAGACCAAAAGGCAGGGCTACGAACTGAAGGTGTTCGTCTCCTATAACGAAGCGTAGAAAACGCTGATGCTCTGGAGCAATCGGTACGTGGAGATAAGCATCCTTGATGTCTATTGATGCTAGGAAATCTCCTTGAGACATTGCGGCGATGACGGAGCGGAGGGATTCCATCCGGAACCGTCTGGTTCTCACGTGTTTGTTGAGAAGTTTTAGGTCCAGAACGGGACGAAAAGACCCGTCCTTTTTTGGTACCACAAACAAATTGGAGTAAAAACCGTGACCTTGCTCTAGAAGAGGAACAGGGATCACCACTCCTTCCGCCTTTAGAGTGCACACCGCCTGCAGAAGAGCATCGGCTCGGTCGGGATGCGGAGACGTTCTGAAGAATCGAGTTGGAGGACGAGAACTGAACTCTATCCTGTACCCGTGGGACAGAATGTCTCTCACCCAACGGTCTTGGACCTGTGGCAGCCAAATGTCGCCAAAGCGGGAGAGCCTGCCACCGACCGAGGATGCGGAGAGAGGAGGCCGAAAGTCATGAGGAAGCCGCCTTGGTAGCGGGTCTTCCGGCTGTCTTTTTTGGGCGTGACTGAGCCCGCCAAGAATCTGAACTCCTCTGATCCTTTTGAGTCCTTTTGGACGAGGAGAATTGGGACCTGCCCGAGCCTCGAAAGGACCGAAACCCCGACTGTCCCCTCCTCTGTTGGGGTTTGTTTTGTCTGGGCTGAGGTAAGGATGAATCCTTACCCTTGGACTGTTTAATGATTTCATCCAAACGCTCACCAAACAGTCGGTCACCAGAAACTGGCAAACTGGTTAAGCACTTTTTGGACGCAGAATCTGCTTTCCATTCCCTTAACCACAAGGCTCTGCGTAAAACCACGGAGTTGGCGGATGCCACTGCCGTACGGCTCGTAGAGTCCAGAACCGCATTAATCGCGTAAGACGCAAATGCAGACATTTGAGAGGTTAAGGATGCCACCTGCGGAACAGATGTACGTGTGACCGTGTCAATCTGTGTAAGACCAGCTGAAATAGCTTGGAGTGCCCATACGGCTGCGAATGCAGGAGCAAACGACGCGCCGATAGCTACATAGATGGATTTCAACCAGAGCTCCATCTGTCTGTCAGTGGCATCTTTAAGTGCAGCCCCATCCTCCACTGCAACTATGGATCTAGCCGCAAGCCTGGAGATTGGGGGATCCACCTTGGGACACTGGGTCCAGCTCTTGATCACGTCAGGAGGAAAGGGATAACGTGTATCCTTAAGCCGTTTGGAGAAACGCTTATCTGGATAAGCGTGATGTTTCTGGATTGACTCTCTAAAGTCAGAGTGGTCCAGAAAAGTACTTCATTTACGCTTGGGATACCTGAAATGGAATTTCTCCTGTTGTGAAGCTGACTCCTCCACTGGAGGAGCTGGGGGAGAAATATCCAACATTTTATTGATGGACGCGATAAGATCATTCACTATGGCGTCACCATCAGGTGTATCCAGATTGAGAGCGGTCTCAGGATCAGAATCCTGATCAGCTACCTCCGCCTCATCACACAGAGAATCCTCCTGCTGGGACCCTGACCAGTGTGATGAAGTAGAGGGCCGCTCATAGCGAGCTCGCTTAGGCTGTCTGGGACTGTCGTCCGTGTCAGAGCCGTCACCCTGGGATGCATGGGACACCCCCGGAGCCCGGAGCTGTTCCAACTGAGGGGGGCCAGGGAGCAATGAATCAACAGTGCCCATGGTCTGAGTTACTGGTCTAGACGGCAAAGTTTCTAGAATCTTAGTCATAGTCACAGACAATCTATCAGCAAAGATTGCAAACTCTGTCCCCGTCACCTGGCCAGTATTCACAGGTGGTTCACCCTGGGACACCTCCAGCAGGGGCCCCGGCCGAGCAAGTGGCACAGGGGCCGAGCACTGCACACAATGGGGGTCAGTGGAACCTGCCGGTAGAACAGCCTCACAAGCGGTACAAGCAGCATAGAAAGCCTGTGCCTTGGCACCCTTGTTTTTTGCGGACGACATGCTGTAGTCTCCACTGAGCAATCTAGGAGGGTATATAGCCAAGAATCACCAGCGACCGTTTAGTGCAATGTATAGCATGCAAGCATAAAAATGCAATTGTACACTTCGGCACTAGTGGGGTCAGCACCGGAGGTGCCGCTTACCGCCCGCTAAAAGCGGGTGTGTGGTCGCCAGAATCCCGTGCCTGGGTCTCCCAGAACTTGTCTCCCCTCTCCAGCTCAGACTGCATTCAGGAATGGCCGCCGGCGTTCTGTGAAGAGGGGCGGACCGTGGGCGTGCCTCAGACAAAGTGCGGGAAACTGGCGTCCCACTGTGCTCAATGTGAGGGCTGGAGTATGTAAAGCAGACTCCAGCCCTCGGTGCTGACGTTCTGCACCGCGTCCTGCCCTTCCCCTGACTGGCAGGCCTGGGGGCGGGAACGAAACGAAACTAGGCCGCAAAAGCCGGGGACTCTAGTAATAAGCGCGGCCGTCAAATATGCACGGCCAGCGCGGAAGTCCCCTGCGCACCACAAGTGCCAGCCGCGCCGCAGTGTAAACTGCCAGCAGCGGCCGGCGCGGCAGTTCCCAACACAATAACTCTCTCAGCAAGCTGTGAAAGTGTGGCACAAGCGCGCAGCGCTGTTGTCCCCGGCGCACTAACACACCCAGCAATGCTGCAGTGTGCGCGCGGTCTGTACGGGGACACCGAGTACCTTGACGTAGCAGGGCCTGTCCCTGACGATACTCCGCTCCATATCCAGCAGATTCCCCAGGGGCTGTGGATGGAGCACGGTCCCTTGTGCCTGGAGACCGGTAAAATCCCACTTCACCCAGAGCCCTAAGGGGGATGGGGAAGGATGCAGCATGTGGGCTCCAGCCTCCGTACCCGCAATGGGTACCTCAACCTTAAACACCGCCGACAAAAGTGGGGTGAGAAGGGAGCATGCTGGGGACCCTAGTATGGGTCCTCTTTTCTTCCATCCGACATAGTCAGCAGCTGCTGCTGACTAAACAGTGGAGCTATGCGTGGATGTCTGACCTCCTTCGCACAAAGCTTGAAAACTGAGGAGCCCGTGATCCCACGGGGGGTGTATAGGCAGAAGGGGAGGGGCCTTACACTTTTAAGTGTAATGCTTTGTGTGGCCTCCGGAGGCAGTAGCTATACACCCAATTGTCTGGGTCTCCCAATTAGGAGCGCTAAAGAAATATACTGGTTCTGCTTAAAGATAGCTCTTTATTGGGCCATCATGTGCAGGGTGTGGAATAAAAGGAGCATCAGCTGTTTCGCATGTCACCAAGCTTCATCTAGCTCACCTTGTCCAGGAGGAAGCATGGTGACAGGCGAAACAGCTGTTACTCCTTTTATTCCAAATCCTGCACATAATATCCTTACACGCCTGAACACACACAAGAGAAAAGTTGCCCATCCTCATCAAAAAAAGTGTCTGGAAGAGTTTCTAAATTTCCCCATTGACAAGCATTTATGTAAATTTATCTATATGAGCAAGAGGGAGAGGTAGTTATAGGCTAAATGAACATTTGGCAAACCATAATCTATAGGCTGTATGGGCCCCTTTAGGGAACCCATAAACTTAGCGGTATGTTACCTTATGATGAAAAAAAGTCCAAAATTAAATTAAAAAAAAAAAAAAAAAAATTACAAATTTACAGGAAATATTTGTTGCTTTTCTAGCGGCTTGTGGCTGTGCCGCTTATACAGCTGAAACATGTTAAACCATGTGGTTTACTTGAACAAACCACGTAGCCAAACTGCTACGGAAAAAAAATGTGTGGTACAAAACAGCTAGGTATATAGGCACAGCACAGAGAGGCAAGGGCTGGCAACCAGTGTCCCATCATGAGGATGGATGCTCTTCAAGGATTGGAGTCAATGAATTACAGCTTACAGATAAAGTATCAGAGCCCGATAAGAATTTTAGGAGCACTCACCTGTCTCGCAACTTCTCTTAAGCAAGCCACACCCCGCTCAAAGTTTGGAAACACTACGGAACCATACTTCTGATATTCTGGAAGTGGCCGGATTTTAATTGTGACTTCTGTGACTACTCCAAGAGTTCCTAGAACAAGAGACTATGTTATAGAACATTAAATAAAAAAAAAAAAATTCCAGGCAACGGTTGAAGGAAGAAAAATATAGAAAAATATTACACATTGTATTACAGATTATCAAGCTCTTTAGTAATGACCTCTAAATCTTAGATGTCAGCATTTTACATCTGAAGTACTGAAAAAAAAAAAAAACCTCTGCTTTTTACTGAGCGCTCATTGATTCACTAGATTCCATTTCCAAAATTCATGTTATCCTTCTTAGACTACATTCACACTTCCATTGTTTTAAATCCGTCAGGTCAGTCGTTGCGACGCAACAACGGATTCGTCGTTTTTTTTTTATATCAACTGACGCAACGGATGTGTTGTGTTACTTCACAGAATTCAGTTCACAGGAATCTTGTGAAAAAAAAAACTGATGTCGCATCCGTTACATCCGCTGTGCGTCTGTGTTTTGACGGATCCGTCGTGATCAGTTTGTGTTTGGGACAGCCCAATGGGTGTGCCAAACATGCTGGGTATGCTCAGTAGAGCATGACGAAATCCAGCACCACAGACAGCCATTATAGCTCTTCATGGATTTCAACGGAATCTTGCGGAGTGCGTTTTTTTGCCGCTCCAAAAAAAGTTACATTGTGCGTTCATATTGCCCGATGGTCAGTCATTCCATGACTGATCCGTCGCGCAGCGGATGCAACGCAGGGTCATCAGTCGCAATCCGTCGTTAATACAAGTCTATAGGGAAAAAATTGATTCCTGCAAAATATTTTGCAGGATACCGTAATTCCTCAAGGCGATGGATTGTGACTGATAGAAAACAATGGAAGTGTTAATGTAGCCGTAGCTATGCAATGTGATCACGTGGTGATCCACTGTGAACTGAAAGGTGTCAATCAGCTGCCAGAATTGCCGGTATGATGTACCACTGGAGCTTTCCACTCCTGCAGTAATTTGGTATTTTGATCATGTATTGGTAAATATAGTCTTTTTCTGTGATGTGTGGGATGACAAACGTCTATCACAGTTACTGATGATGACTACAATGCACCTGACAGATATAATAAAGTCGATCACAGTTGAGCCTCCCGATTGTTTCCCTAGGCCAAAAAATTTAAGATTACATATGAAAGGGTTAATCTCACTGACTCTTTAAGTCTATAAGATATCAGCATATCTGTAGACCCAATCACTGAGTTTAAGTCCAAAAATCATAGAATTAGGCTTACTCTATTGGAAAGCTGGTTGCAAATCTATTTTTCATCTTAGTAGGCACTTCTGATTGCTGGAAATACTCCTCTGCGCAAAGGTTTTGCTTCAGTCTCCATTAAGAATTTTTTTTTTCTTGTTCCAGTATAAAGCCAGAAAAATGCAATCTTTGCATAGTATAGATCTGTTGGGTTTCCACACTGGTGTCATTTTAGCGGAAAAAAAAAAAAAAAAAAAAAAAAAAAAAAAAAAGCAGTGTGCTGCACTATTTCTTCAGGTAAAATTGGGTCTGTGATGAAGGCTTCTGAACAATGCTCAGACACAGAAGTAAATGAAGCCTAACTTCTGGTCTTGAGGAGTCATACTCTGGTAAAACCCATAATCCACATCCTAGGAGCTCATATTTATGTCCCTCATGGGTCCCTCATCCTCATCTTTACTTCGGGGCATGGCTGATGATAGATGATCAGGTGTGCTACCCAGTAAGGTGGCCCGGTGGAGGTGCGGAGTAGGGTGAATGCTAATGGAGGTGTAGCTGGAGATGGCTTGGCAGTCGGAGTGTAGAGGTAATATATAGAATAATATTTATTCATTTATATAGCGCTATTAATTCCACAGCGCTTTACATATATTGGCAACACTGTCCCCATTGGGGCTCACAATCTAAATTCCCTATCAGTATGTTTCTGGAATGTGGGAGGAAACCGGAGAACCCGGAGGAATCCCACGCAAACATGGGGAGAACATACAAACTCCTTGTAGATGTTGTCCTTGGTGGGACTCCAGTGCTGCAAGACTGCAATGCTAACCACTGAGCAACCACGGTACTATAAACTTGGCTCTCTGCCTATATGAGCTCTGCAGCTCCCCACTTTGACAGCAATAATATCAGATGTCAGGATATTTGACCACATCAACCACGTCTTCTATTGGGATAAAGGCCTACCGCCAATCTTCTATACCTCTACGCGCAGTGGGCTGAAGTTGGTACATCGCCTGTGACATGCACGCTGCTGTACAAGGTACAGTCTCCACCCTCTCCGATGCCTTCAAAATAATTTCTCTATATGTCGTGATAACATATATCACGATTAGGGCTGAGCTAATCCGAACGGTGTAAGTCCGGATCCGGGCAGCTGCGAGCTGAGAATACCAGCCGGCTTTATCATGGCTGGGGATTAAAATTAGGGGTGACCGCACGTCGTTTTTTTTTTTGTTTTGTGTTTTTTTAATTTATTTAAATACAAATAAAAAAAAAGCCGCATCACCGGCACAGCCACACACACTTCTGCCAGGAGCGTGCATGTGTTTTTATGTACATGAACGCTCATGTTCAGAGAGCGCAGGCTCTGCCGGGTGATGTCATGTCAGACTTGTACGAGTGACAGCACATCACCGGCACAGCCACACACACTTCTGCCAGGAGCGTGCATGTGTTTTTATGTACATGAACGCTCATGCTCAGAGCGCGCAGGCTCTGCCGGGTGATGTCATGTCAGACTTGTACGAGTGACAGCACATCACCGGCACAGCCACGCACACTTCTGCCAGGAGCGTGCATGTGTTTCTAGGTACACACACACTAACGTTCAGAGAGCGCAGGCTGTGACAGGTGATACAAGACTTGTATTATTATTATTATTATTTATTATTATAGCGCCATTTATTCCATGGCACTTTACAAGTGAAAGAGGGAATACGTATAACAATCATTAACAGTACAAGACAGACTGGTGTAGGAGGAGAGGATCATGCCCACGAGGGCTCACAGTCTACAGGGAATGGGTGATGGTACAATAGGTGAGGACAGAGCTGGTTGCGCAGTGGTCTACTGGACTGAGGGCTATTGTAGGTTGTAGGCTTGTTGGAAGAGGTGGGTCTTGAGGTTCCTCTTGAAGCTTTCCACGGTAGTGGAGAGTCTGATATGCTGGGGTAGAGCGTTCCAGAGTATGGGGGAGGCACGGGAGAAATCTTGTATGCGATTGTGGGAAGAGGAGATAAGAGAGGAGCAGAGAAGGAGATCTTGTGAGGATCTGAGGTTGCGTGCAGGTAGGTATCGGGAGACTAGGTCACAGATGTAGGGAGGAGACAGGTTGTGGATGGCTTTGTATGTCATGGTTAATGTTTTGAACTGGAGTCGTTGGGCGATGGGAAGCCAGTGAAGGGATTGGCAGAGTGGTGAGTCTGGGGAGTAGCGAGGGGAGAGGTGGATTAAGCGGGCCGCAGAGTTTAGGATATATTGGAGGGGTGCAAGAGTGTTGGAAGGGAGGCCAGAGAGCAGGAGGTGGCAGTAGTCGAGGCGGGAGATGATGAGGGCATGCACTAATGTTTTTGCAGATTCTTGGTTAAGGAAAGCACGGATCCGGGAGATATTTTTGAGTTGTAGTCTGCATGAGGTGAAGAGGGCTTGGATGTGTGGCTTGAAGGATAGAGCAGAGTCGAGGGTTACTCCAAGGCAACGAGCTTGTGAGACTGGGGAGAGTGAGCAGCCATCAAGTTTGATGGAAAGGCTTGTTGGAGGAGATGAGTGAGGAGGGGGAAAGACAATGAACTCTGTTTTGTCCATGTTAAGTTTTAGGAATCGTGCAGAGAAGAAGGATGAAAAAGCAGACAAACATTGTGGGATTTTGGTTAGTAGAGAGGTAATGTCAGGTCCAGAGAGGTAGATCTGTGTGTCATCGGCATAGAGATGATACTGGAAGCCGTGGGACTCTATGAGCTGTCCCAGGCCGAAGGTGTAGATGGAGAACAGCAGGGGTCCAAGAACTGAGCCTTGGGGGACACAGACAGATGTTTGAGTCTGACAGCGCATCACCGGCACAGCCGCACACTTCTGACAGGAGCGTGCATGTGTTTCTGAAACACATGCACGTTCACCATACTGACCCACAGACACTTGCACTGCTTTCCCCGCCCATCAGCCGTCCTGATGCCTGTGATTGGTTGGAGTCAGCTGACACGCTGCCACTCAGAGTGGGGACACGTCTAACTGCAACCAATTACACACGCCGGTGGGCGGGCAAAACAATGAATATTGAATTGTCTGCTCCGGAAGGGAATAGCGTGACCCGGAAGTAGTTTGCTGCCATGACAACCTCAGGTGAGTACACCGCACACGCTCCTAACCCCCCTATCCCCTCCACAAATGTTTTACTCTCCGGATTCTGGTCCCCATAAACTTATATGGGCACCGAAATCCGGATTTTTTTTTTCAATCCGGCAGTGATCCGCTGGTCCTGGATTTTGGCGTATTCGATCAACTCTAATCACGATACATTACGGGACATGTGTATATCAGAAACACAACGGTTACTTACCGGTAGCCGGTTTTTCCAGAACCCACGACAGCACCACGTGAGAGAGGGATCCGCC
Source organism: Anomaloglossus baeobatrachus (assembly GCF_048569485.1). NCBI lineage: Eukaryota > Metazoa > Chordata > Amphibia > Anura > Aromobatidae > Anomaloglossus > Anomaloglossus baeobatrachus. The sequence goes on along the minus strand of NC_134359.1, from coordinate 66,446,970 downwards.
CATCAAGGACAGGAAACCATTCTGAATAAAAGGGCGGTACTTCTCCCCTTCGTCAGTTAATTACCGAGAATGAGAGGACCTCCAACAATCGTTAGAACTTACTCCACCACCACTAAACACCCACAAGCACACCGAAAAAGTGCACACCAAGGATGAGAAACGGAGGGAATATAAGGGTGCTGTCATGGGTTCTGGAAAAACCGGCTACCGGTAAGTAACCGTTGTGTTTTCCCCTCACCCATGACAGCACCACTTGAGAGATTTCCAGAGAAACCCATTTAGGGAGGGACCACCGCCTCAAGCACCCGTCTACCCCGGTTCTCAGAACAGGGGTCTCCCATCAAGGACAGGAAACCAACTGACGAAGGGGAGAAGTAGCGCCCTTTTATTCAGAATGGTTTCCTGTCCTTGCTGGGCGGATCCCTCTCTCACGTGGTGCTGTCATGGGTGAGGGGAAAATACAGCCTGCAAATGGCCGTTCCAAAATACAAATGCCGGACAGAAGGTTAGAGTTTCTCTTTAAAAACCATAACAATGGGGTGAGCATGAAAAGCAAGTGGGCACCCCCTCTTCAACCCCTGACTAAAGTCGCTACAGGGTGTTCTGGTTCAATTTGGTTTAGCCGGCAACTCATTAAAAGTCAAAACATAAAACATCTTAAAGCTGCACTTTAAGTATCTTACATAATCATATTTCCCGTAGATTTAATTTGGGGCCGCGTTCTCCGAGCATCACACGAGAGCAGTTATAAAGCGACAAATTAAAAAATGATCACAATGAGCGGGAACTTTATTGAGGGCTGTGCGCAATTTATACACATCAATTTTCCCGGGAAAGAGGAGAATAATGCACGAGGATTTCACAATGATCTATGCGCTGGAGAATGCAAATTAATTTGATATATACATCTACAAATACACGCGGTAAGAAGCTGACGGAGCCGAGACCGTTCATCCTCAAGACCCGGCACAGAATGAACAATTTTTTTTTATTCTTTAAAGCATCGAAACTGAGGGGGTTAAAAGGTTATGGTGACATTATTAAATGTTATCCACAAGGTCAATGGGCTATAAATGCCACCATAACTGTAAGGAGGATTTAAAAGGCTGTGAACATTATAACTATGCTTTAAGATATACAACTGATGTAATTGTATTATACCGCAATATAACTGTCAGCGCTATAAATCTGGACGCTCTGCATTCTTTAAAAAGAAAAAAAAAAATGTACAAGTTCAGTCATAGAGATGCTTAGGCTTGTTGTTTTCTTTCCCCCCCTTTCTTAATTCATCACCTTAAAATAGTAGTGGCAGCAATATATCGAAATTATTGCCGTGACCTGATTTGCGCTCTTATGGGAGGTGGAAGAAAGATGAAAAGAATAACTTGGTAAATAAATAATTTTTTGCAATTTTATAAATTATAGATTCAAAGGCAAATCAAGGGATGTGAAAAAAATGGAGGATTCCGCAAAGAACTTTAGATTGTGAGCCCCAATGGGGACAGTGACGATCACGTCTGTAGTGCACTGTGGAATTAATAGCTCTATAAAAAGGGAGTAAAAATAAAATGGAAAAAAAAACCAAAAAAACTTAACGTAAACTCTTTCTTGATCTTTTGGGACTTGATGATCCCAGAAAAATTTCAGAAATCGGAATGCGGAGTTATAAAAAGGGAATGCTTAAGGTACAGTCACACTTAGCGACGCTCCAGCGATCTGACCTGGCAGAGATCGCTGGAACGTTTATACATGGTCGCTGATGAGCGGTCAATCAGGCAGATCTCGACAGCGATGAGAGATCAGCCACAAGCGACCCGTGTAACGACGCTGTGCTTGGTAACCACAGTACACATCGGGTTACTAAGCAGAGCGCTTTGCTTATAGTTACCCGATCTGTACCTTGGCTAAGTGTGCAGGGAGCCGGCTTCTAGAAGCTGCGGACGCTGGTAACCAAGGTAAATATCGCGTAACCAAGCAAAGCGCTTTGCTTGGTTACCCGATGTGTACCTTGGTTACAGCGTCCGCAGAAGCCGGTTCCCTGCACATTCAGATCGTTGCTCTCTCGCTGTCAAACACAGCGATGTGTGCTTCAAAGCGGGAGAGCAACGACCAAAAATGGTCCAGGACATTCAGCAACGACCGGCGACCTCACAGCAGGGGCCAGGTCGTTGCTGGATGTCACACACAGCGACATCACTAGCAACATCACTGTTGCGTCACAAAAACCGTAACTCAGCAGCGAAGTCGCTAGCGATGTCGCTTAGTGAGACGTGGCCTTTAGGTTTGTTTCCAAAAGCCCTTACAGACGGATATCATCCCAACCTGCGGATATACTTTTATGATATTCATGATAGTCTGTGAGCACAGAACAATCGTGTTAATGATCGTTCTGTGTGCAAGACTGTCTTAACAGGCTATTAAACAACCACTAATAGATGTAGATGTAGCTGATCAGTTGCCTGTTTGCGACTCTACAAGTCATGTGAACGAGCCCACGTAGATGGTAACTCATAAGTATGAAAGTAACAAATTTCCTGAACTTAAGGACCTATGATGTTTTTTAACAATTTCTTTAAAAATGTATTTTTACTGTACGATAAACCCGCAGACAGCGCCTGTGATTTGAAGCGTCAGACACGCTGTCACTCATCTGACTGCAACCACTCACAGACATTGGTGGACAGGGAAAGCAGTGCATATGCATGAGGCTAATAGGCAGTCCCAGAAGTGAATGAGCAGCCACGGGAGCAGTTACAGCCGCGCCGGAGACTCGGTAAGTATGACATGCTTGCTTCATTCTTATGTTCTCTTTATTTTCCGAGTTGCCGGATCCAGATAATAAGCTGGAATTCCATGAGAATTCCGGGCCCAGCACTTGGGTCCATATGAACCCGCGCGGATCCGGACTTTTACAGTCTGCGTCCACCCTTCACTACGCCATAGTTTAAAAGAGGAACTGAGCTGCGATCATTGGCAACTAATGCATACAATTTGTGTCCTTTTTAATACCTTCTGAATCGACTGAACACTTCTGAATCGACTGAACACTTCTGAATCGACTGAACACTTTTTTTTTTATTATTATTATTATTACAGTCTTCATATGTTTTGCTATTTCAACATTTTTGAAAACAATGTTCTCATATGGGTCGTGCTCGGTCACAGCAGAATCATCATTCACATTCAATCTGCCATCATCCTCTCCTCTCCCGCTTACTCGGGGGAAGCACAGGTGAAAACATTGGAACATTACATTTATCCAAATGTGCCTCCCCTGAATCATTGCCTGCTCTGGAAATCATGGCAGCAAAAAAAAAAGGGGGGGATGGGAGACAATGGTGCACGTACAATTCATTTTTACTGTAGATACGGCAAAGAAAAACACTGACTGCAAAGCCAGAGAATAATCCTAAAAGCCTTCTGCTAAATGGCAAGTCCTGCGCAGAAGCGAAGAAGGCAAATCTATAGACAAAGTGAATTTTCTAAGCTTTTATCCTTGGACTTTTGACCTTTTATGATATTACAGAGTAGTATTATGCTTCAGGCTCTGCGTACATTAATCTGCTCCGCCAATAAAAACAATATATCGGCCGTACCTTCAGATCCCATAATGAAATGGTAAATATCTGGTCCTGTTGACATTCGAGGCCCCTGGCAGCTTTTTTCTACAATGCCTTTGGGAGTTACAACCTTTAAGTGCACAACCTGTAAAATATTAAATAAATGAGATGTGAATTGCAAAAAGGCAAAAAAAAAAGTCAATATAGTAACAGTGTAAATATGTAATATCGTACCAAAATATAATACATCTGCCACCTGCTGAGCGGCTGCGAGGTAATAACAGGGTCCGGCACAATACTGATGAGTTCAGCATGTATGAGTGGATCTGATACTTTCTATGGACGGTGAAAGTAAATGTAGATTTGTGTAATAATCCAGCTAACGCATGATTATACCACACTGAAATCACACAAGCTTTCACTCGTCAATGCAAATCTGTTCAATAAATGCTTTTACTGGGGTGCAACTTTATTTTGTTCTTAAAGGGAATGTATCATGAGAAAATGACCTATTGTTTAAAGGGAACTGGGTAGATTGCGTTACAATGCTTCCCGCCTGCCTTTGCTCATTTCACAGGGGGCCGCCGGCTTTCAGTCATGGGGCCATGCATGGAGCGGCTACAGTCACCATACTGTGAGCACCAACACTTTGACTGGCAGCTCGCTGTGCAGCGCACCTGGGGCAGAGCAAGCTGTCAAAGTGCTGTGACGTGCTTAGGCTATGTTCCCACGTTGCGTTCTGTCCCTGCAGAAATTTCTGCAGCGATTTGAACAGCACACGTGCGCTTCAAATCGCTGCAGAAACAGTGCGTACTGAAAAGCCGATTTCATGAGTTCTGGATGCAGCCCCTCCCATAGACAGAGCGGGGGCTGCATGCAAAGCGCACAAAAGAAGTGACATGTTGCTTTTTAGAACGCAGCGCTTCGGCAGTAGCCAAAGCGCTGCGTTCTAATACGCCACGTGGGCATGGATTAGGCACAATCTTCATAGATTGTGCTGGGGACGCAGGACGCAGTGTAAATTCATGAAAATACGCTGCGTGTGCACATAGCCTTAGCGCTGCCAATCACAGTGTAGTGAGCGGTGACTCTGTAAATATTTACAATACTTTAGATATGAGTAAGGATCTGTTGGATCCGAAACGTGTCATCTGTTTTCCCTTTTTTCATGTCCTGACCTTACAGCCAATACGTGTCCGCAGTGGCCAGGTCATTAGTGATCAGTGAGGTCATTGCTTCCGACTGTGGAGCTCAGCTTGGAAAATGTTTGCGTATTTATCAGTGGGAAGAAGAAAGCTGCTGACCACCATCTCTGGAAGCAGCTCATCTCCCCTGAGAACTAAACTACAGGTTTTTAAACTGAAAGGGAATCTGTCACCAGGTTTTTGCCACCTAATCTGAGAGCAGCATAATGTAGGGGCAGAGATCCTGATTCCAGTGATACCGTTTAATCAGCAGTTGATTATCATTTGAGGACTACTTGGCGTGCTGCAAGTAGTCCTCCATATTCATGAGCTCTAAATAACCGCTAGATCTGCAGCAGAGAAAACACTGATTTTAGCAAAATGACTCAACTAGTTCAGTAAGTGACACATAGCTGGAATCAGGGCCTCTGTCTCTACATTATGCTGCGCTCAGATGGGGGAAGCAAACACCTGGTGACAGATTCCCTATAAAGGGCCGATAAGTCCAGGAAAAAAAAAAAAAATAGTTGGATTTGGATGAATTTAATCCAACGTTGTCCTTTACAGTCCAATGATAAATTGTAGGAGGAGTAACTCCGCAGTGTAAACTCACAGAGGGTGCAGTTTTTTTCATTCACGCTAATAATTTTCACTGCAGAGATCAACCTATGAAGGCAAACGGTGGAATGGCACACAGTCCATTACACGTGGTATTAAGAAGGCATACTCACCAAAAACATTGCTTTTTAAGGGTCTCTGTCACCAGGTTTTTGAAACCTAACCTGAAAGCACTATAATGTAGGGGGCAGTGACCCCGATTCCAGTGATGTGTCACTTACTGGGCTGCTTGCTGGAGTTTTGCTAATAATCATCTGAAAAATGGGATTTTTATCTCTAGAGGACTAGTAAACCTGCTGCCATGTAGTTCAACATATTCATGACTTCTATATAACACCGCCCCCACCACTGATTGGAAGCTTTCTGCTTATGCACAGTGTACAGTGAATGCTGCCAATCAGTGGTGTGGGCAGCATTCTACAGAGATCTCCATAAAGAGAACTGATTGTCAAACGTGCAGTAAGTGATACATCACTGGAATCAGGGTCTCTGCCCCTACATCATGTTGCTCAGATCAGATAGCAAAAACTTGCTGGCAGAGTCCCATTAAGTGGGAATATGGTGCTTTATAGAGGTATATCCATTGAGATTCTGTCTGAGGATGTAGAAGCTTCGTGCATGGTTTTCCATATAAGTGAATACCTAAGGCCCGCATGCAAAATGTAAAACGAACAATTGTTTGGCCAACATCTTTCCCGTTGCCCCATATACTTGGTTCCCCCTAGTCCACTTGTCTACCCTATGAGAAAGCTGCTGCCAGACTCCTTTGGCAGAGACCTAGCTGCAAGGAGAGCAAAAGGATTCACGGTTAGAGTCAAACAGGCCGAGTCCTTTATCCCCAAATATCATCTGTCAGTGGAGATTCATTCAGGATGTCCTCATGAATATTGGCTGGTCACTCAGTCTCCTCAAATATTGGTAGGTTTGTCTGCCTGTACTATAATATGTTTGGTGGCCTAATTCTTGTAACCCTGTGCAACTTATGTCTCCTTAGAAAAACAATGCGCGCTCCTTCTAAATAAAGGTTAAATTCCCCCAGTAGTCCACAAGAAACAAGATTTATTATATTTTTGTGTAAGAGTGTGTGAGATTTCAGAGATCTCAGACTTTGCTGGGTCTGTATAAGGCAGCGTTTTATTAGCATGGATTTGCATAAAACCAAGCTAATAACGCTGCTAAAAAAAAAGCTACAAATACGCCCTTGTGTGAACATAGCCTAAGGGTCTGTGTGCACGTTGTCTTTTTCATGCGTTTCCTATTTGGAATCCACCTGAAAAAGCGTTGCGAAACAATTGTAAAAAATTAACATAATGCCCAGTGACATTAAAACGAGATGGTTATGCACATATTTAGCCTTTTGTTACTTTTAACCGCTTCAGGGTTCAGAAAGTGTGAAGTAGTTAAAAGAAGCAGCATATTCATTCTTTATTTATTTATAGAGCACCCTTGATTCCATGGTGCTGTACATGAGAAGGGGTTACATACAGAATACATACATAAGTTACAGTAGACAGACTAGTAAAGAGTGAAGAGGACCCTTCCTTTGTGGGTTTACATTCTATAGAATATTGAGGAGACCGCAAGTCGGGAGGCGGCAGCAGCTCCGGCGGCGGGGAGGCGGCAGCAGCTCCGGCGGCGGGGAGGCGGCAGCAGCTCCGGCGGCGGGGAGGCGGCAGCAGCTCCGGCGGCGGGGAGGCGGCAGCAGCTCCGGCGGCGGGGAGGCGGCAGCAGCTCCGGCGGCGGGGAGGCGGCAGCAGCTCCGGCGGCGGGGAGGCGGCAGCAGCTCCGGCGGCGGGGAGGCGGCAGCAGCTCCGGCGGCGGGGAGGCGGCAGCAGCTCCGGCGGCAGGGAGGCGGCAGGGTCATTGGAGACTATATGCATTTCTAAAAAGATGAGTTTTCAAGTTCTATTCTTTGGATGGCTTTTACTAGGAAGTCACTCACTAGTTATAGTTTAAATCATACAAAAAACAAACAAAAGAAGCAGTAGAGCCACCGCAAAAATGGCAAAACCGCCAGCGAAGTTGTTTTGGGAAAAAAAAAAGACTGCCGACTTCTTAAAAACGCCGTGCCATGTTCACATATCCAGAGTAAAAAAAATGGTGTGCAAAAACAGACCGCAAATTGAGAATGGTAGCAGTAATTAAATAATATATAAACAATAATAATTAAAAAGATAAGCACATCACATCTAGACTGCAACCAGAATTTCCCCAGCGTTGTACTAGTGTCTGCTCCGGAAACAATAGGAGCTGCGACTATACTCAATGTGGCGATATAAAAGGATTGTATTGATTGCCCCTTGCCCCTATAGGCCCCGCACGTGTGGACCAGAAATGATTTCGGTTTCATTAATTCAATCTTCCCAGGTTCACCGGACGCCTCGTGTGTCACAATATATCGAACCTAAACACACAAGAGTTTTAAAAGTCTACAACCTAAGCACTTTATGGAGCTATATTTGGGCAGCCATTCTTAACAGCCAAGATGCAGGTAAAATGAAAAATGATAGGAAACATGACAAAGCCCTCCGAGAGCAGCGTAACTGAGTAAAGTGCTGCTGTGGTCCAATGTATCTGACTCTACGGGTGCCCTTATGTCCTCGGATCCTGGAAACGCCAATAAAATAAACTATATTGAGCACAAGTAATGGGTCCATCTGTACAAGCTGTGGCGTGCCGGCTCGTATAAGTATAGCAATGCAAAAGGCTTTTTTATTTGTATTATTAAAACCCATCCCGAGTCAGTGCATTGTACAGACGCACAAAGTCTGCTTGGAAAAAGCAGAAGTCACACACATTGCAGATTCCATTTAACTCTAAAGAATCTATCACAGTCGATGATGATTACGTTGTATCTACTCATAATAACTATCCAACCCTTTGTGTATGGAAAAAAACATGCACGCTCAACAGATTCAAGCATGCATATTTATAAGCAAGAGAAGGGAATCCGTCAGCCGGGTTTCACACACCAAACTATTTATACGTGCATGTAGCTGTAACAGTGGTGGCCGGTGTAGGGGCAGCGAGCAGGGTTAGTGGACCCATTGGATCACAGGGGGCCCCGGGCTTACCCTTTAGTGGGAGGAGCTTGACTAAGCACCCACCGTGAGGACAACGCCAGGTACCACTCCCAGAGCAGTGATCAGAACTGTGACAGCTGACTCCCAGGTAAGATGATTGACACAGGTATAGACAGGTACAAGCAGGGTGACTGAGGCAGGCTGGTATGAACAGAAATGGTGGGTATGGCAGGGAAAGACCGGTATGGGAAGGCAGGTACAGGAAACGGACAGAGAGGTAACAGGACCTGACAACTAGCTAGCACACTGGTATACTAATACTAACTGAATGACTCTCGCAGGCATCTCCCCTAAAGGGAGGGTGCCTTAAATACACAGTGCCCCTCAGCCAGAGGCTGAAAGGCATTTCCGGGAAATGGCACGCCAGCCTTTTAAGAGAAGGGCGACTGTGCGTGTGCACGCCCTAAGCACACTCCTGGGAGACCTGGGCTGCGTGCATAGGTCCAGGGAGGGAAAGGAGGCAGTAGCACACATGGATGGCCAAGGGAGTGCGGGGAGGACGTGACCCGGCCGGGTTGGTGAACAGGGACGCTGGCGCTACAGTAGCCTCTTCAAAGATAACTCCAGCAATACCTTTACATGGCCAGTCCATTCTTGCTTGAGAAATCAGTGTTTGAAATTATATGCAAATGAGCCTGAAGAGCTATTTGTAGATCTGAAGCCTCCGTCACTCTAGCTCTATTACATGCCAAGCATTGCTTCCTCCTGCCTAAAGTCACACCGCATAGATGTTGTCAGTCAAGCAGGAGGCGGCGGCACTGTGTAGGGAATAAAGCTGGAGTGACGAAAGCTTCAGATCTACAGCCTCATGTGAATATCAATTCAAACACTGAGTTATAAGCAACAGACTGTTAATCAGGGGATGTGCTGCCGATAAGATGATGCTGTATCGGGAAAGAATGATAGAATATTCATTCTGGTCCCATCAGCTTTCATTGTCTCATGTAAATGATCGACTATCACCTTGTATATATAGCCCATCGGTGCTATATGCATATACATCCATACATATACATACATATACACACACACTGCAGGGTACAGGGGAGGTGGGGGCAGCTCTGGAGCGCTGCTGGGGGCAGGTGAAAGCTGCGGGCGGCAGCGTTAGATCTACTGCTCCCTCTCATATAATATGCGCTGCCGCTGTCCATCACTGTGGTGCTGAAACCGCACCGCGGTGTTGGGCTGGGGCAGCAGCGCATATTATATGTGCTTGCGTCCCCCTGTGATGGCACATGCCCCCCCTGTGTTAGATGTTGTGACGGGGTGTACAGCAGAGCAAAGGATGGACGAGGCCGAGGGACGATCCAACAAGTTTATTAACAGGAATACAAGAACAGCACACGATAAGTCCACGTAAAACAGATTCGGGGGCCCTTCCCGACAATCCTCGGACCGGATAACAAAGCAATCGTCCTTACAGTAGTCCAAAGAGTTCCACACAATCCCACGGGCCGCCACACAGGCCTAGCTCCGTCCGTGTCCACAGCCACCCAGGCTGGGGCTCCTGCTCTCTTCAAGTTTCAGCTCACTCTGAAGTTACAAAAAGGGAAATGCATTGTCTGTGCTCCTTGACCAGCCCACCATGTTCAGGGGGTGGGGGTCACACATCCTATCATCAATGGTTTGGTCCATCACAGGGCTCAGATATGTCTGCCAGCCACAGTAGATGAAGGGATCCCCTGCTGTGCAGAACAATGACTATTCCTTCACTGGCCAATGCAATTACAGATTAGATACACAACTCTGGAAAGAAGAGGACAGGCTATTTACATAATCACATTAGATGCCAAGACTACAATTGTATGAGAGAGACACATTGAGATCAGTAGCTCCCCCAAGGAAATACATGAATTACAACTAATACAACCAGGGAAATATGCATATCATGACATAGTATCACAGCATATACAGTGAGAGGGTAAATTACATCTTCACAGATGTGGCCCCCATGCTGCTGCTCATCCTAAAATAAAAAGCTTTACTTTCCTCCTCCAGCGATTCTCCCCAGTGTCCCTGCTTCCACTGTGATCAGGCACGCAGAGATGAAGTCACTCTGCTGTGCCGATCACATGACCGCACCAAGAACCAGGAAGTGGAGGAGCAGAAGCACGGAGGGAGGCACGAGGGAGGACAGCGCTGAGAAGGTAAGGAAAGGGTGTTTTATTTTACTATAGGCAGCAGCATGGGGGCGATACCTAACACAGGGGAACTTGTGTGCAATCCATAGGGGGCCATAGGCAGCACAGGGGAACGTGTGCAATCCATAGGGGGCCATAGGCAGCACAGGGGAACGTGTGCAATCCATAGGGGGACAGAGGCAGCACATGAGAACGTGTGCAATCCATAGGGGGCTATAGGCAGCACAGGGGAACGTGTGCAATCCATAGGGGGCCATAGGCAGCACAGGGGAACGTGTGCAATCCATAGGGGGCCATAGGCAGCACAGGGGAACGTGTGCAATCTATAGGGGATCATAGGCAGCACAGGGGGACGCGTGCCATCCATAGGGTGCCATGGGCAGCACAGGGGGACGCGTGGCATCCATAGGAGACCTGTGCCAGCTGTAGGAGACGTGTGCCATCTATAGACCTGTGCCAGCTGTAGGAGACCTGTGCCAGCAATAGGAGACTTGTGCCATCAATGGGGGACGTGTGCCAGCACAAGGGGGCTATATTCAATATAAGGGGGCCATATCCAGATTAAGGGGGCTAATTTTAGGATGGGGGGCTATGAGGGACATATACCCTATATGATTTGTTAGACAGACACTGGCATTATAAAAGATGGACCCCATTTAACATTAAAAAAAAAAAAATTCTCTTTTCCTTCACCAAATTTGGGGTCTTATAAAGCGAAAAATACGGTGTGATAGATTAGATCAGGGGTGGGCAATTAATTTTCCCATGGGGCCGCATGAGAAATTGGGATGGTTTTAGAGGGCCGGACTAATATAATTAACTCGGTTCTACATACATATATATACACATATACATATATTATATATATATATACACATATATATACATATATATACACATGCACATTATATAGAATATATATATAATATATATATACACACAAACACGCATATATACTGTGCGTGTATAATATATATACACATACACACAATGTATACATACACACACAATCCCCATATACTACATCACTACACCCGCCACATACTACACCTGTAATATACATCAGTATACACTACACCTGTAATAAACTACACCTCTATATACTATACCACTATATATTACATCACTACACCCCTATATACACATGTAATATGCTACATCACTATATACTACACCTGTAATAAACTGCAGCACATCACTATATACTACACCTGTGATAACCTACATCACTACACCCCTATATGCTACACTTGTATTATACTACATCACTACACCCCTATATACTACACTTGTATTATACTACATCACTACACCCCTATATACTACACTTGTATTATACTACATCACTACACCCCTATATACTACACTTGTATTATACTACATCACTACACCCCTATATACTACACTTGTATTATACTACATCACTACATCCCTATATACTACACTTGTATTAACCTCACCACTACACCCCTATAAACACCTGTATTATACTACACCACTACACCTGTAATATACTACACCACTACACCCCATATACACCTGTAATATACTACACCACTACACCCTTATATACACCTGTAATATACTACACCACTACACCCCTATATACACCTGTATTATACTACACCCCTATATACACCTGTATAATACAGGTGTATATAGGGGTGTAGTGGTGTAGTATAATACAGGTGTATATAGGGGTATAGTATAATACAGGTGTATATAGGGGTGTAGTATAATACAGGTGTATATAGGGGTGTAGTATATTACAGGTGTATAGAGGTGTGTAGTGGTGTAGTATAATACAGGTGTATATAGGGGTGTAGTATATTACAGGTGTATATAGGGGTGTAGTGGTGTAGTATAATACAGGTGTATATAGGGGTGTAGTATTATACTACACTCCTATATACACCTGTATTATACTACACCACTACACACCTATAAAACTACACCACTACACCCTCCCATATACCACACCTGTAAAACTACATTCCCATATACTAAACCACTACACCCCAAATATTTGTCAAAAGTTACCCCTCTCCCCCAGCCCCCCGCCTGCCCGCCCCCATTGTCCCCGCAGGTTACTAGTAACCACTCACCTCTCTTATCTTTCCCGTCCTCAGACACCTCCGTACGAGCTGAGCTGCTTCTCCTTCACATGGCCAGGCTGCGCCGACGCTGTATTCCTAGGAGCCCCCGCCGCTGCCTCTCTCCATACGGCCCCCGCCTCTGCAGCTTCTCCTGCCGGGCGGGAACTTTTCAAATGACACACGCGCGCCATACTGACGATATCAGGGCGCGCGTGTGTCACAGAGAAAAGTGTCGGGCAAGGAACAGAGGAGAGATTCCTGCGTTCTGCTGCCTACACTGTGCGGAGCTTCAGGATCTGTCCTCTGTTTCCTGCCCAATACGCAGCGTCTGATGAGGGTCAGGGCCGGCTCCAGGTTTTTGTGGGCCCCGGGCGGAAGAGTCCCAGTGGGCCCCATCAACACGCAGACACACATACGTACACATACATATTTAAAGACAAACTCACAAAAATACATATAGAACTGGCACATCTATACAGCCATATACACTGACTTACATAGATACACATTATACATGCCTACAGACACACAGCTCTGCTGCATACATACAGACACACATAGCTCTGCTACAGACACACATAGCTCTGCTACATACATACACACATAGCTCTGCTACATACATACACACATAGCTCTGCTACAGACACACATAGCTCTGCTACAGACACACATAGCTCTGCTACAGACACACATAGCTCTGCTACAGACACACATAGCTCTGCTACAGACATACACACATAGCACTGCTACATACACACAGCACTGCTACATACACACAAAGCACTGCTACATACAGACACACATAGCTCTGCTACATACATACACACATAGCTCTGCTACATACATACACATACAGCTCTGCTACATACATACACACATAGCTCCGCTACATACAGACACACATAGCTCTGCTACATACATACACACATAGCTCTGCTACATACATACACATACAGCTCTGCTACATACAGACACACATAGCTCTGCTACATACAGACACACATAGCTCTGCTACATACAGACACACATAGCTCTGCTACATACAGACACACATAGCTCTGCTACATACAGACACACATAGCTCTGCTACATACATACACACATAGCTCTGCTACATATATACATACATACACACATAGCTCTGCTACATATATACATACAGACAGACACACACGCGGCTCTGGGGCCCAGCACATACGGCACCGGGGGGAGGGGGGGGGGGTTTGCAGGGAATACACCTAGGGGGGGAGAAGAGCACATACAGCTCACCAGGGCCCATAAATCGGGGGGTGGGGAGGGCACATACCGCTCAGGTCACGGTGGAGAGGGGGCCCACACAGAGCCGGAAAGAAGCACTGTGCTGGGGGTCGCTGGCTGGCACTGCAACTCTTTCATCTGTGGGATGAGCAGGACGCTGGCCGGTAGCTCCGCCCACAGATTAAGTTCAACCAGGAAGTCTTTGCTCCTTAAAAGGGACGGCGCTGCAGATTCCTGCCGAGGACTGCGGTCTCCGGAACTCGGCCCGGGGGCAGCAGAACTAAGGCGAGTGGGCCCTGGCCATGGGTCACCAGAACTGACGAGGCCGAGAGGGCCCCCCCGGCTCTCCAGGGCCCCGGCATTTGCCCGGGCACTGATGAGGGCAATCTGACCACGCGCCTCCCGGAGCCTGGAGCTCCGGACAACAGGTCAGATTGCTCTCATCAGTGACCGGCCAGCAAGGACGCCCTGAGCCAGGCGGGTCGGTCACAGAGAGTAGGCGGGCCGGATGTGCCCAGGTCTGGATTAGAGATTATTTATATATATATATATAAATAAAATGTGTGTGTGTGTGTGTGTGTTATAATATATATATTATATATATACACACACATATATACATATACATATATACATATATATATATATACACACACACACACACACACACACACACACACACACACACACACACACACACACACACACACCTATATTTATACACAGATAGTCAAATATATAAAAATACATATCTATCTATATCTAGCTCTCTCTATCCATCCATCTACACTTTTTTTTTTGTTGTTTTTTTTTGCAGCATCATCAAAGAAGAGAATCTGAAAAAGTGACATATATGCAATCTCATTCTGTGGGATTAGTATGAAATGACTGACCTGGTCACAAATTAACACTATGCAGCTGCAGAATTGGGGTAATTTCCAATAATCAGGCATGTAGTGAGGGACTAGCAGGGGAGAGCTTTCATGTTAATGTAGAGAGTAATGAGCGATACATGTAACATGTGACAATATTTTTACCAATCTAGAAAACCACAGACGCTATAAAATGAAAATGAGAAGCCTGAAAGAAACCAAATACTGTGCATGTGTGTGAGCGGATGGCATTGGGTGGAGCACACGCGTCCTAATATATGTATGGATATTATTACGGGGCTCTCAGAATACAAGGTCTGCATGGACATAGTATTCAGTGCATCATTAGACATGGGAAAGGATCAGAAAGGAAGGAAACTCTGGACTAGATCCTCCAGATGATTTTACTATTTTTAAGCAGCAGTTTGTGCGTGAGAAAGTAAAACAGAGGCCGTGCATTACCAGATCTTCAATGTTTCCATAGATGTTCTTCTTCATGCCCGATGCCCGTGTAGCCACCCAGCCTCCCAGCGTGCTGAACTCCATGGAGTCGGGCTCGTGACCTGTGCAGAAACCGCTCTCCCCGAGCTGGAACACATCAGAAGGAGAATAATGAATTATTATGGATTGTTCCTTATCAATTGCAGCTACTAAAGCTAGTAAATAGGCAGCAGTATGCTTTAAAAAACACAAACAGTGCTTTGCTCACCTTCCCCAGGTCCAGTGTTGAGACTCCAGTGCTGCTGTGTTGTCCGTTATATAAATTTCTACGGCACTACAGCCAATAATGGAGCTCAGCAGCTTGTGCTGTCAACTTGGGCAGAAAATGGAGCTCAGTCACTGGCTGCAGCAGGTCAGTGTGACATCAGCGCGGCAGATAGACACCAGAGCAGTGGAACAGGCTGACCGCTGAACCCAGGGAAGAAGAGTATCACAATATTTATTTTTTTTTTTTAATTAAAAAAAAAAAAAAATTCAGCCACGGAACAGACATTTTCCCAAACTGTTAAACCCCTTTTAGGGTATGTGCATCCCTTAAAGGGAATCAATCACCAGGCTTTTACTACCTCATCCGAGAGCAGCATAATGTGAAGGCAGAGACCCCAATCCCAGCGGCGTGTCACTTAGTCCATCAGTTTTTAGATTTAGCAGAGCTCAGAAAGCTGACCCTGCCCCCACCCACACCCTTGATACATAGCTTTGTGTTGCATTGTATATTGACAGTGAGCTGCTTATCAGTGCTGGGGACATGATTGAACCAGGTCTCATGGGGAAGGGGTAGAGGACAATAGTCTGACAGTTATAATCTCCTACTGATAAAACATTCATTGCAATGAAACAGCAGCGCACAGCCTAACCTAATAAGTGACAAATCGATGAAATCAACGTTTCAGCCTATACATCATGCGGTCCTCTGATTACATAGGAAAAACCTGCAGACAGATTCCCTTTTTGCATTTGCTGCAGACATTTCTAGACCAAAACGGTGCTAAAAAAAAAACAAACATGCATTTTCGCTTAGATTTTGCTGGCATTTTTGATGCATTTTTCCTAGCCATTGGAACAGGTGAAAAATGCTGGAAGTCCTGTATTGACAAACTTCAGGGAAAAATTAACCGCGTGTGCAAGAGATTTCAGAAATCCCCATCACTTTGCTGGTACAGTAAAATGCTGCATTTTTTGCAGGAAAAAACACAAACATGCAACGTGTGACATACCCTTAGAGAGGACCTTTCACTTATTTTTTTTTTCCCCATTAGTACCCCCTGAACATCCGTGTCATCCACACTAGGATCAGAAGCAGGAGGACAAAGATGGCTGAAAGAGGAGGCACGGACCCGGAAAACAGAGATGCCCATCCGACAAGTCTGCTCCGCACCGACAGTTAGGTGAGTATTATAAAACACCCGGTGACAGGTTCCCTTTAAAGGGAAACTGTGATACCAAAAACTATTTATATGGTTATGTTGGTCTCTAGAAGAGAATGCCATCCATACTTTTACTGAAAACTCCTGTTGCTCAGATTGAAAAATTACTGTTTTAAGTCTTATGTAAATGAGACTTCAGTGCTCTGAGAGTGATTAGAGCATTTTTCGGACCCTCTGCCCACCCAGTCTACTAAATGTACACAGTCACAGATACTTCGAGCCCTAGGTGTCTCGGGGATGTAGTGACAGGACAAGAACCATTAGGCTGGCCCTCAGACTTGCGACTCCGTGCTGTTCCTTATCTTGGAGGTAGGTTTGATGGTAGCCAGGTCCGAGCCTCCAGCGTGACCCTAACTTCTGTCAGAGCCCTGATTTTACTCCCCCTCTCTCACACCCTCAGGGCAAGCCGGAAACCCCAAAGACAAAACCCCATAAAACACCATGGACAAGGGAAAACAGGAACTCATACACACTGCACTCAAAACACACAGGAGATATAATATTTGTACTGGGGAGCAACGAAAAAGGGGAGAAAGTAACGCACAAAAGGGGAATCCTCATACCACTCAGAAATGCAACATGGATCACCATTAACAGGAAAGTCACCAAAACCGGGATCGCTGGAGCTTATGTTGAAGCAATCATCGGCACACACAGGAAGGAAGCCATGCTTTAAATAGGGAGGAGACAGCAGTATGTGGCAATTAGCAACCTGAGCTCTCAGGTCCTGCTCACCAGTCTGCAGGACTTAACTCCTGCAAACTGAAAACCAATGAACCTGAACCAGCCAACGTCCGGCTCTGTCTGAACAATCCAGAAGCCTCAGGTTGCTTTGTCAGGCTGTATGGTGTGAACAGAGTCTGATGACGCCGTGTGAGCATGTGTGTAAAGACGCCAAACATCGCATGACACTGGGTTTGTAGGGAGCAATATTGGGTAACTCATAAGCTGCTACTTATTGGTGATTTTTCTGCCTTCTATTATTGCACCTAATCTAACGAACGACTTTGATGTGAATGAATGTCCTGTTCCTTACACGAATCATTCCTTAATGGAACAGGCTCTGGCAAAATATATTTATGAAAAACATATGAACAGAAAATGATATCCCCCCCGTCCCCCTCAAAAAAGGATAAAAAAAACATCAAACTACTATGTCTAAATCCATCCAATAAATAAAGTCGTTAATCTCTCGTTCCCTTTCCTCTAATGTGATATGCTGCAGCCTTTACAAAATGTGAGCAAATTGCCTGCACTTAATTCTCTCAAGGACTGATGTGTTTTAATGTACAGCCATCTGGTCGGGCTTCCTGTATGCAACAGCACCATCTATTAGTGATGCAGATCATGCATTCCTGTACATTAAATAGTCACTTGTTCCTCATTTTTCCATATTAGCTTGGCTTTGCCATCTGTACGGCACCTGAGTTGGAATAGATGCCCTTAAACGGCTACAAAACCGAGCGGTCCCACAGAAATCATTTCCAAAGCTCAGCAGTCTTGCATCAAATGGTACGGAGCCAGCCATCTGTGAAGCTGGAGTTTACTGTATGCCCGGCTATCAATCACAGGTAATCAATTTTGGTTAACCATGAATTTCTGCACTGGTAATAAGTCAATAAAAGAAGTAAAGTGTGTCAAGCGAGGTGGAGCGAGTCTATGTGGGTCTTTGATAAGTAGCGAAACCGGCGTAGGAGCGGCCGGGTCGGGCACAGATGTGAACGCTAATCGTCTGTTTGTCAATTGGGAGGAAATGAGCGATTTCGGCAGACTAAATCCAAAACATATTACAACACAAAGCAGGAACCGCCAGAATAGATCCCTAATAACCCGGCTGACATGTGTGACGTGGCCCTACAATAATAAACATGGCTTACTGAAAGAGAGTGGAAGTGGTAACTACGTAATGTTCCAAAAATAAGCCTACGGAGGGGTAAAGTATGGAAAAAGGGGGGAGGAGGTGACCATCTAAAGACTCTAGAAGACAGGGTTTTGTTTACGTGGACAACCTTTTTATCCCCCACCCGCTCTTATGAAAATGTCAATTTTTTTGTTTTTCCACCATTACTTTCCCTCCCCTTCTTCCAAGCGCCATAACTTTTTTTTTTTTCTTTAACATCAATATAGCCGTATGAGGACATGTTTTTTCAGGAGGAGTTGTAATCTAGACTCTAGAAGGCAGGGTTTTGTTTACGTGCACAACCTTTTTATGCCCCACCCATTCTTTTGAAAAGGTCCATTTTTCGTTTTTGCATTATTGCTTTCCCTCCCTTTCTTCCAAGCGCCATAATTTTTTTTTTTTTTTTTTTTTACATCAATATATCCGTATGAGGACAAGTTATTTCAGGAGGAGTTGTAATTTCGAATGACACCATTCATTGTACCGTATAAATGAAGCAAGAAATAGGAGTAGAAAAAAAAAAAGTGCAGTGATATGGTGGAGAAAAAAAATGCAATTCCCATATGGAATTTTGTCTTTACATTGTTCATTGTGCAGGAAAAAAAAAAAATATCTGGCAGGACAATATTTCAGATCACTGCAAATATGGCTATACCAAAAAACCAAAAAAGGTTTATTTTTAATATTTTACCAGCCATATATATTTTTTGTTTAAAGTTTTGATTTTTTTTTTTTTTTTAGGTCATCAACTACTAAAACCTGCAACTTTTTTTATTTTTATTTTAATTATTATTTTTAATTTTCTCACTGGTGGAACAGGTTGTTTTTTTTTGCCACCTAATCTATAGTTATTGGCCTTAATTTATTTATTTCTTAGGAGACGTGCGGTACCAGAAAAACGGCAATTTTGGCTTTTTGATTCTTTTTTCCTGATGCTATTTACAATAGGTGATGACCAATTTCATGTTTTCACACGTCAGACATCTGTGGAAGCGGTGATACCAAATACAAGTTTATTGGGGATTTTGGGGAGGTTTCTTTTCAATTTTTTTTTAATTATTTTTTTACATTGATGAGGAAAAGAAGGAGGATTCAAAAGGGTTTTTTTTCTTTATATTTAGAAACAATTTTTTTTATTGCATTTCACCAATTATTTAGCCTTCTAAGGGGACTTGAATGAACGCTCGCACAAAACTGTAATAAATCAATACAAGTGTTCAGTTTTAGATGTAAATAAGAATGTTTCCCTTAATTGACAGTAAGGACAGGTCTTTTAAAAAGGAAATAAAAAAAAAAAAAAACAAGTTGAAGTTTTCATTATACAATTAGCAAAAAAAAATACTAAACTAGAAAACTACTGTTGACCCATTCTAAAAATAAATAAAATGATATAAATAAAAAATAAAATAGAAATAAAATAAATTAATTAATTAAATAAATAAAAATCACTGCTTGGACAATTACTGGAGATTCTTGAACGCCAAGATTTTAGTTGAGCAGCCCAGCCAGGAGAAGGACAATAATAAAATTAGTAAGTGGGGTAGAAGTCTTAATAAAATTAATTCTGGAGTTATTTTCTTTTTGTGAAATAAAAAAAATAAAAAATAAAATAAATCAATGACTTAAGTTTAATAATAAGAGATAAAATCAGTCCTAGCCACAGTCTCTTGTTGGTACTTTCCACATAGCAGAATATTACCCAGAAAGCCCATGTCCCTGAAATTCACAGCTACCTGTTTTTCCAAATCCTGACCGGTGATGCCGGCTTCAATGTGTGCCGTCAGGTTCTTCTCATCAATCCAAAGAATCCGGCTCTAAAAATTTAATTAAAGAAGAAAAAAATAACTAATAATAATAATAATTAAAAAAAAAAAAGTATCTGACAATAAAGGGATTACATATACACTTGGCTTAAAAATAAAGAACGAGCAAAAGAATAAAAATCACTAACATCTCCCAAAACGGCGCATTTCCAGTGATGTCTTTTGTGCGTGATATGGTTAGGTGCAGTGACCGCTGCAGCCAATCCAGGTATGCAGATTAGCTGCAGCCTTCACAATTCAATCAGTTCTGTATGGCACAACTGTGACGGCTGCAGCTGTTCAGCGCCCACTGATTGACTGCAGCTGACATGTGACGTCCTCTGTCGGATGGGGATGTCAGCAGTGCAGTAAGGGACATAGCTGCAAAAATTTAGGAGCAGCGCCCCCCACCCCCCCCCCCCCCCCCCTCTTGGACAAAACAAGCTATAATTAAAATTCAGTGGAAAACCAATTTAATATATGGAAACAATGGTAAAAATAAAGGAATGTCCTGAATATCTGTGAGAAGCTATAAATGATCACCTGGATGACTACAACTTCTAATAGCCCCCTCCTCGATGCACCTTGAGAAGTTTTGGAGTAAAGCTCCCCGGTCAGCGTCTCTCTGTTTATACTCGGAGGGGTCGTATGAAATAGATTAATCACATCTGCGGAGCCGAGAACGCCAGGGCCTTGATGTGGCAGCCAAAATACGTGAAATTACCTTTAAAAATCCTATTATATGCTGAATGATTCCTTTGTGCGGTTTTCTGCTGTTTATTGAGCTTGTTCAGGACGGTGATGTTTTCCGCATGTAGAACAGATATGAACTTACGCTGACCCGGCTTATTCCACCCGGAAAACATCACGTGACGGCAAAAACACTGCGAACGGGAGATCAAATGCTGGAAAAACATGTGTAACACTGACAGTGATAAAGTAGGTGGGATTCTCGCCAGTACCAGCACAGGACGGAGGCCCAAAATGGGAGAAGTCGCACAATACAGAACCCGCATTACTTATGTGCTGATCCAACATATAGGCTTAATCCTCTTAAAGGGAATCTGTCACCAGGTTTTTGCTCCCTCATCTGAGAGCAGCATAATGTAGAGAAAGACCCTGATTCCAGCGACGTGTCACTTACTGAGCTATTTGCTGTCATTTTCAAAATATCAATGTTTTCTCTGCTGCAGATCTATCAGTATACAGAGTTTCATGAAT
Source organism: Anomaloglossus baeobatrachus (assembly GCF_048569485.1). Classification (NCBI taxonomy): domain Eukaryota; kingdom Metazoa; phylum Chordata; class Amphibia; order Anura; family Aromobatidae; genus Anomaloglossus; species Anomaloglossus baeobatrachus. Next base: position 66,425,308 of record NC_134359.1, on the reverse strand, counting down.
ATGCTGGACTATCTACAGCACACCAAGTAGTCCTGTAATGATAATTACTGCTGATTAAAAAGTGATTTTATCAAAACTATACTAAGCAGCCCAGTAAGTGACATATCACTGGAATCAGGATCTTTGCCCCTATGTTATACTGCTCTCAGATTAGGTGGCAAAAAATGGGTAACAGATTCCCTTTAATACTTGAGGAATTTTTGGAGATTCAGAAGTCAAGAACACAGTGGTCCTAATGACCCCAATTGTCAGGGGGGTTATGGTAGTACCGTCCACTGCACAAAATCAGGCAAGTAAATGTAAGGGGCTGTCCCATACACAACACTCATCACACATGTTCAAAAACAAAATATGGGCTAGAGAAACAGATACATAATCTAAACATGTTAATAAGAGTATCAAAAATGTTTATTAAGACATAAAAATGATATAAGTAACAAAACTATTACATAAATTAGAGATCAAGGAGGAGTAAAAAGTAAAAAACTCCCGAGGGCGGGAGAAGGATAAAACACTAAGTAATTGTATGTAAATTACCAGCCACAAGTAAAACAATGGGCAAATAGCAATTAGCCTATCTGTATAAATAGTTTCTACCCTATCAACAACATATAGTTGTGAGAATATGATATACTATTATAGTGCCCATTCAAAACCTCAGTGTCAGAGGTTATCCCTACATCACCAGGTTAAAGTGTCCCAAACAAGTGGAGCTTACCCCTATTGGAGACCCCCGCACACAATCCGACGCATGTTTCGCTACCAGCGCTTTCTGAAGGAAGACGTATGGCAATTTGGAACCCCCGTTCACATCATCATCGAGGGTCCCAGTTTCGTACCTCCACTGATGACACATTTACCACCTATCCTGGAAACCTTATGTGTTGTTTACGAAACCACTTTTTCAACCATATCATGAAAATGAATGTGAAAAAATATTTTATTTGTTGTAGGGGGGGGGGGGTGTGATATTTAAAAAGAGCTCAGGAAACCAGCCTGCAGCAATACTTAGGTGGGTATAGGTTGAGTTGTACTTCTAAGTGGCTGAGTAGGGGATCCCTAGTGGTCTGGTGGGGGGGAATATACTTAATTTTTTTTAATCTAAGCAGTAAGTGAGAAACTTCTAAAATCCTTATTAAAAATATATGTCGGAAAACTTTCAAATGAATTATCTAGTGGATTTTCAGAGTAAGCACACCAGCCTCATCAGGTGTCTAATAATGTTGTTGTTCTAGTGTATGCAATTTATATTGTGGAATCTAGTGACAGGTCTGCCATTTTATCAAAAGGCCCCATACGCAAAAGACTAAGGTCAGTCATACGTTTGATATTGAAGGCTGACATGCTAATGTGTATGGGGGCTTCCCGAACTCATCTGGAGAGGGATGCTGTTGGGGTTTATAAGTATCTGCGGCATGTATAATTTCAGACTGCCAATCCTTCCTCTTATTCTCCAAGAGATAAGTAATCACCAGGGGGAGTCTGGTCTGGTACAGGAAGGGGGAGGGAGGGGGAGGGGGGCCATGTCATAGCAGTACACCACTTCCGGGTCGCGCATTCACTTCCTGTACTGTCCATCGCATACACACAGCTTTCCGTGTTTTCCCCGCCCACCGGCCGTCCTGGCGCCTGTGATTGGTTGCACTCAGCTGACACGCTGACACTCAGGGTGGGGAGCGCGTCTAACTGCAACCAATTACACGCGCCGGTGAGCGGGCAAAGTAGTGAATATTGAATTGTCGGCTCCGGAAGGGAAAAGCGTTTTTGGGGCGTTCAATCAGCTCTACACTTGAATAACATTCAAGTGCAGTTTATTTTCACAGACTGACAGAATGAAGAATAGAGATTTTTTTATTATTATTATTATTTTTGTTTTTAAATCTTTTCCACCTCCGAGAAAAACGGATCCCACTCTGCTCAAATGTATACATAAGGAACTTACATCATGGAATTGGGTCAGAGGTCATGACATTCCATTTATGTATTTTATCAAATGATGCATTAAATGTATAAATCAGTCTTAGTGGCAAAAGGGGTAGCATTACTATCTCGTTATAGAGATTGCCCAGGTTTGGTATGAAACCTCTAGTCACACAGCAGATTTCAGAGTCATCGCAGTGCATACATCGCATGAGGTCATGATTTGTCGGTGACCACAAGACTGGGTTGGTCATGTGACTGCAAAATACGACACTTGCAAATTTCTGGCCACATTCCGACTAGACATACACGTCTAGTCGGCATGTGTCTGCATGTATGCAAATCGCATACATGTGGTCATGTGACTGCCCACAACGGAGGATCCTGCCAGTGTGTGATGCACGTGCTGTGAGCATTGAGAAGTCACAGTCAGAATGACCAAAGGTTTCAGTCCAAACCTTTGCAACCCCTTTAAGATAAGATCCTGCGTTTTAATACAGTGGAACCTTGCTTAACGAGAACAATCCGTTCTGGGACTGTGCTTGTTAACCAAGTTACTCGTTCAGTAAAGCAAGATTTCCCATAGGAAATCAATGCAATGCAGACAATTCGTTCCACAACTAGTTAAATGTCCCATCCTGGTCACCTATTCTGTCATTCCACACATGCACAAACGCACACAAAACACACAAACACGCACGCACACGCACATATTATGCTCACCTTACCTTCCGTTCTATCGCCGGTCTCCTGGGACTTGCTGTTCTCCGGTGCGGGCCGTGTATCTGGTTACCATAACGACGAGGGAAGAACTTCCTGCCAGAGCACTGACGTCAAAGGCAGAGCCGCTTGCCTCTGATTGGCCAGCGCACTGCCTTTGAGTAGCGGTGACACGAACCAGGAAGTTCCTGCTTCATCGCTATGGATGCCGATGCACAGCCTGGAGTGCAGCGGAGCGGTGAACTACAGGACCCAGGAGGCCGGCGATGAAACGGAAGGTACACATATTATATGCTCACCTTACCTTCCGTTCCACCGCCGGCCTCATGGTACTTGTAGTTCGCCGCGAGCACGTCGTGATGTACCCGGGAACTACAAGAACCATGAGACCGGCGGTGGAACGGAAGGTAAGGTGAGCATAATACTTTATGTGTGTGCATGCGTGTGTGTTTGTGTGTGTTTGTGTGGACTGCAAGAGCGGGTAAGAGCGCGGTGGATGTACGGAACTGGAAGTGTCTGAGGTGAGGATTTTGCTCGCACAGCAAAGCTTTCTCGTAAACAGAGTTACAAATTTACAGAAAGCTTTGCTTGTTAAGTAAAATTCTCGTTAAGTGGGTTACTCGTTAAGCGAGGTTACACTGTACAACTGTGGCGCCCTGGACAAGCCAGGACGTCACAGGTACTGCAACAACACACCCCACACCCCGGTTAGGCACATCAGTCACACACACAAATCCTTGTTGCCTCCCTCCAGGGGCTGATGTCCACACCAGGTGGGGTGGGGCCAGGTGGTTGGCCCCACCCACTGAGGAGTTCACAGTCCTGGAGGCGGGAAAGGAAGTCCGTTAGAGTGCAGTTAGGGAGAGGGAATTAGTGAAGTGGTAAAGGAGCAGTCTGACCGTGTCCGGGTACGTGGCCCGGGCACCCACAGCAAGGTTGGCAGACTGTGGTGACCGTCTGCAGGCGAGGCCGATTGACGCACAACCGTAAGGACCGGGGTAGGGCGGTGGCCCGCCGGTACCGGACCGGGGAGCGAAGAGAAGCCAGCACCATTCGGCAGGACCTACGGACCCCGACCAGGTTTGGAGTCGCCGTTAAACCGGTCAAATCCGTCAGCAACGGGGACCTCCGGGGTTTCCCAGCAGCAAAGACCTGACTGAAGGCAACCGCTCAACCATGAAGGGAAATACAGCTACCGCCACAGCTAGAGTTCCCAGGGCCAGCGCTTGCGGGCAAAAGGGGCTCCTCTGGCAAATACACCGCTGGGGAGCGGGTCACCGGTGGGAAGCCATCGGGGACGAAAACACATCAAAGGTGCAGGGAGAGACAGTCACCGCCAACCTACCGGGAGTGACAACCGCAGCCGTCTGTGGGACCCGTCCATCCAGCCGTTTGTTTTACCAGAGACTCCGTGTACATTACTGACTGAGTGAGTACCACCGTGCCGTCTGGCACTGTGCTGCCCCCGCGACCCTGCACCTCCCAAACTCCTGTCATCCACCTCCCAGTCACCATCACCGGGCCCCAGGACCACCAAATCCCCCTACCCACGGAGGGGAGAGAAACATCTCGGCTGCTCCCTGTCATCGCTCCCGGGATCCCCGTCTAGAGCAGCGGTGGTGTCCCAACCTCACCACAACCGTGGGTGGCGTCACGAACCGACTCCCCAAATCCCAAAAACTATTCCCCTTTCACTCACAGGCGAGGAGCGCCGCTCGAGTCCCCGGATCCGGCCCACCGCAGGTTTTTTTTTTTCGATTTATTTTTCTGTGAGGTTATGTCCTAACTCCAACTAATAAATGCGTACAAACTCCAGGTTCAAAAGGTAAACTATATAACTTTTTACATATGTATAAAGTTAAAGGAGGGGGATAACACAATCCAAAGGTTTTTGCTCATTTGTCACCTTACTATACATTTCATCTTGGTCCACTTACCATCTGTGACGTGTCCAATGACACAATGGCTCTCTTCTCTTCTTCAGGACACTCCAATGCACTGGAGACACTTGTTCCCCCTGCAATATGTATCACACAGTTTACTTATCGGCACTCAATATTTTAAGGTTATTGACAAAAAGTCTTGGGTGGTTTGGATAATAAAGCGATGAATAAATGTATTGTGGTACGTTCACACAGGGTGGTTTTGCACATTTTTATTTTTAACTGCATGAAAGACTTATGATCCATGTGTTTTTGTTCTTTATACATTTTTACTTGTGTTTTCACTGGATTTCTAGGTTTTTTCATGCATTCTTTTGAAGGGGTATAAAATGCTGCAAAAATTAACATGATTTGTAAAACGTATTGATGGTTTAAAAATAAAAAAAAAGGAAAACGCAACATGTGAATGACATTTGGGAAACTCTACTCATTATGCTGTGTTTTTTTGAGCATAAATAAACATGGAAAAGAAGGGAATTTTGTTTACTTACCGTAAATTCCTTTTCTTCTAGCTCCTATTGGGAGACCCAGACAATTGGGGTGTATAGCTTCTGCCTCCGGAGGCCACACAAAGTATTACACTTTAAAAAGTGTAACCCCTCCCCTCTGCCTATACACCCTCCCGTGCATCACGGGCTCCTCAGTTTTGGTGCAAAAGCAGGAAGGAGGAAACTTATAAATTGGTCTAAGGTAAATTCAATCCGAAGGATGTTCGGAGAACTGAAAACCATGAACCAAAAGAACAATTCAACATGTAACAACATGTGTACACAAAAGAACAACCAGCCCGAAGGGAACAGGGGCGGGTGCTGGGTCTCCCAATAGGAGCTAGAAGAAAAGGAATTTACGGTAAGTAAACAAAATTCCCTTCTTCTTTGTCGCTCCATTGGGAGACCCAGACAATTGGGACATCCAAAAGCAGTCCCTGGGTGGGAAAAGAATACCTCGATAAAAAGAGCCGAAAACGACCCCCTCTTACAGGTGGGCAACCGCCGCCTGAAGGACTCGCCTACCTAGACTGGCGTCTGCCGAAGCATAGGTATGCACCTGATAGTGTTTCGTGAAAGTGTGCAGACTAGACCAGGTAGCTGCCTGACACACCTGCTGAGCCGTAGCCCGGTGCCGCAGTGCCCAGGACGCACCCACGGCTCTGGTAGAATGGGCTTTCAACCCTGAAGGAAGTGGAAGCCCAGAAGAACGGTAGGATTCAAGAATTGGTTCCTTGATCCATCGAGCCAAGGTTGACTTGGAAGCCTGCGAACCCTTACGCTGGCCAGCAACAAGGACAAAGAGGGCATCTGAACGGCGCAGGGGCGCCGTGCGAGACACGTAGAGTCGGAGTGCTCTCACTAAATCTAATGAGTGCAAATCCTTTTCACATTGGTGAACTGGATGAGGGTAAAATGAAGGTAAGGAGATATCCTGATTGAGATGAAAAGGGGATACCACTTTAGGCAGAAATTCCGGGACCGGACGTAGAACCACCTTATCCTGGTGAAAAACCAGGAAGGGGGCTTTGCATGACAGCGCTGCCAGTTCCGACACTCTACGGAGCGACGTAACTGCCACTAGAAATGCCACCTTTTGCGAAAGACGTGATAAAGAGACCTCCCGCAGCGGCTCGAAAGGTGGTTTCTGAAGAGCCGTTAGCACCCTATTGAGGTCCCAGGGTTCCAGCGGACGCTTGTAAGGTGGGACTATGTGGCAAACTCCCTGCAGGAACGTGCGGACCTGCGGAAGCCTGGCTAGACGCTTTTGAAAAAATACGGAAAGCGCAGATACTTGTCCCTTGAGAGAGCCGAGAGACAGACCCTTGTCCATTCCGGATTGAAGGAATGAAAGAAAAGTGGGTAAGGTAAAGGGCCAGGGAGTAAAACCCTTATCAGAGCACCAGGATAAGAAGATCCTCCAAGACCTGTGATAGATCTTGGCGGACGTTGGTTTCCTGGCCTGTCTCATAGTGGCAATGACATCTTGAGATAACCCTGAGGAGGCTAGGAGCCAGGACTCAATGGCCACACAGTCAGGTTGAGGGCCGCAGAATTCAGATGGAAAAACGGCCCTTGAGATAGCAAGTCTGGGCGGTCTGGGAGCGCCCACGGTTGACCCACCGTGAGATGCCACAGATCCGGGTACCACGACCGCCTCGGCCAATCTGGAGCGACGAGAATGGCGCGACGACAGTCGGACCTGATTTTGCGCAGCACTCTGGGCAGCATCGCCAGAGGAGGAAATACATAGGGCAGTCGAAACTGCGACCAATCCTGAACTAATGCGTCCGCCGCCAGAGCTCTGTGATCTTGAGACCGGGCCATGAATGCCGGGACTTTGTTGTTGTGCCGTGACGCCATGAGATCGACGTCCGGCGTTCCCCAGCGGCGACAGATCTCTCGAAACACGTCTGGGTGAAGAGACCATTCCCCCGCGTCCATGCCCTGTCGGCTGAGAAAATCTGCTTCCCAGTTTTCTACGCCCGGGATGTGAACTGCGGAGATGGTGGAGGCTGTGGCTTCCACCCACTGCAGAATTCGCCGGACTTCCTGGAGGGCTTGACGACTGCGAGTGCCGCCTTGGTGGTTGATGTAAGCGACGGCCGTGGCGTTGTCCGACTGGATTCGGATCTGCCAGCCCTCCAGCCACCGATGAAAGGCCAATAGGGCTAGATACACTGCCCTTATCTCCAGAATATTGATCTGAAGGGATGACTATCGGAGTCCAGGTTCCCTGAGCCCTGTGGTGGAGAAAAACCACCCCCCACCCTGACAGGCTCGCGTCCGTCGTGACCACAGCCCAGGTGGGGGGTAGGAAGGATTTCCCCTGCGACAGAGAGTTGGGAAGGAGCCACCACTGAAGTGACGTCTTGGTTGCAAGGGACAGAGAGACGTTCCTGTCGAGTGAAGTCGACCTCCTGTCCCATTTTCGGAGAATGTCCCACTGGAGTGGCCGCAGATGGAATTGCGTGAAGGGCACTGCCTCCATCGCTGCCACCATCTTCCACAGGAAGTGCATGAGGCGCCTCAAGGGGTGTGACTGACCCCGAAGAAGAGATTGCACCTGAAGAAACGAGTCGGAGGACGAGAGCTGAACTCTATCCTGTAACCGTGAGACAGAATGTCTCTCACCCATCGGTCTTGAACATGTGGCCCCCAGGCGTCGCAAAAGCGGGAGAGCCTGCCACCGACCGAGGATGCGGTTCGGGGATGCCGAGAGTCATGAGGAGGCCGCCTTGGTAGCAGTGCCTCCTGCGGCCTTTTGGGGGCGTGACTTAGCCCGCCACGCATAGGAGTTCCTCTGGCCTTTCTCCGGCCTGCTGGACGAAGAGGATTGGGGCTTGGCGGAGGGACGAAAGGACCGAAACCTCGAATGTATCTGTCGTTGCTGAGGTCTCTTTGGCTTGGACTGGGGCAAGGAGGAGTCCTTTCCCTTAGATTCCTTAATAATCTCATCCAATCGTTCGCCAAACAATCGGTCGCCGGCAAACCGGTTAAGAACCTCTTGGAAGCAGAGTCTGCCTTCCATTCGCGCAGCCACATGGCCCTGCGGACTGCCACAGAGTTAGCGGATGCCACCGCTGTACGGCTAGCAGAGTCTAAAACTGTGTTCATGGCGTAGGAAGAAAAAACTGACGCCTGGGAAGTCAAAAGACGTAACCTGCGGAGCAGAATTACGTGTAACGGCATTAATCTCAGCCAGACAAGCTGAGATAGCTTGTAGTGCCCACACGGCTGCAAAGGCCGGGGCAAAAGACGCGCCCGTGGCTTCATAGATGGATTTCATCAGGAGCTCTATCTGCCTGTCAGTGGCATCCTTTAGCGATGATCCATCTGCAACCGATACTACAGATCTAGCCGCCAATCTAGAGACTGGGGGATCCACCTTGGGACATTGAGCCCAACCCTTGACAACGTCAGAAGGGAAGGGGTAACGTGTGTCAGTAAGGCGCTTAGTAAAGCGCTTGTCCGGAACCGCTCTGGGCTTCTGGACAGCATCTCTGAAGTTAGAGTGATCGAAAAACGCACTCCGTGTACGTTTAGGGAACCGAAACTGGTGTTTCTCCTGCTGAGAAGTCGACTCCTCTACAGGTGGCGGTGGAGGAGAGATATCTAACACCTGGTTGATGGACGAGATAAGATCATTTACTATGGCGTCCCCGTCAGGTGTATCAAGATTGAGGGCAACGTCAGTGTCAGAGCCCTGAGCTGCGACGTCCGCCTCGTCCTCCAGAGAGTCCTCCCGCTGGGAACCCGAGCAGCGTGAAGAAGTCGGGGAAGATTCCCAGCGTGCCCGCTTAGCCGGTCTGGGACTGTGGTCCGGGCCGGAGTCCTCCCCATGAGACCTAGGGCCCTGGGGGTGAAGATCCGACAGGGCCCGGGGCCTGTGTAGGGAACGGTCTGGACTGCAAAGCTTCCAGCAGCTTGGCAGACCATTTGTCCATGGACTGAGCCATGGATTGTGAGAGTGACTCAGAGAGTTTTTCAGCAAAGACTGCAAACTCTGTCCCTGCCGCCTGGACAGGTGGAGCAACGGATTCTACCTGAGCCGAGGGGCCCACTAGTGACCGAGGCTCCGGTTGTGGAAGTAAAACAGGGGTTGAGCATTGCTCACAGTGAGGGTAGGTGGAACCCGCAGGTAACTTAGCCGCACAAGAGGTACAGGTCGCAAAATAACCCTGTGTCTTGGCCCCCTTGCTCCTTGTGGACGACATGCTGTTGTCTCCTAGGAGAGTGATCACTGAGGGTATATGGGAAGGGTATGCAGCCCGACCGAACAGAAATATATAAATATATATATAGTATCTATTCCGGCACCCTAAGGGGACCAGCACCGGGTGACCGGTGTGGCTTACCGACCGCTAAAAAGCGGAGTGTGTGTTCTCCAGATTCCCTGCCTTAGGTCTCCCAGCGTTGCAGAGCTCTTTCCAGGAAATCTTCCACAGGCAGAGTGCCAAAGAAATGGCTGCAGGAGCTCTCAGGGGAGGAGAGAAGCCGTGGGCGGCGTTAGAAAAGTGCGGGAATCTGGAGTCCCCACAGTGATCAGTGAGGGGGGGGAGGAACATACAGGATGCCCTGGCCCTCACAGCCGACGTCAGGTCGGCAGTCCCGCCCTTACCCCTGACAGACAGGCCCGGGGGCGGGAGTTTTGCTACTAGGCCGCAATTGAAGCCGGGGACTAAATTTAACACCACGGCCGACAAACAGGCGCGGTCGGCGCGGAAGTCCGCCGGCCGTCACAAATAAGCAGCTGCTGCAGCGTCCGGGATGTAGGCGCTCCATGCACATCCCCCATGGGGGTACAGAGTACCTTAGTGATGCAGGGCCCGGTCCCTGAGGATTAACAAACTCCTGTCCGACAGATTTCCCCAGGGGCTGCGGAGGGAGCACGGTCCCAGTGACTGGATGACCGCTCAGGATCCCACTTCTCCCAGAGCCGCTAAGGGATGGTGAAGGAGACGGCATGAGGCTCCTGCCTTTGTACCCGCAATGGGTACCTCAACCTTAACAGCACCGCCGACTTAGTGGGGTGAGAAGGGAACATGCCGGGGGCCCCGTGGGAGCCCACTTTTCTTCCAACCGATATAACTAAAATGAGAAGCTGAGTGGATGTGTGCCTCCTTCCACACAAAGCATAAAACTGAGGAGCCCGTGATGCACGGGAGGGTGTATAGGCAGAGGGGAGGGGTTACACTTTTTAAAGTGTAATACTTTGTGTGGCCTCCGGAGGCAGAAGCTATACACCCAATTGTCTGGGTCTCCCAATGGAGCGACAAAGAAAAACCACTCCATAAACAGTGTGTGTGAACAAGCCCTTAAGAGTCCATTCTGAGTTTAACGTAAATAATACTGGCAGATCAATCTTAAAAAAGACAGACTTATACAGGACAAGGGAAGGTGTAGTCCAAAAAAAAATTTCAATAACAGAAAAAATGTAAAGAAAAAAAAAAAAAATGCACGGTTTCGCTGCGCTGCTCAGAAAGGTAGTGATAAGGTTATTTGGGATGTAGATTTATTAATTATTTACATGCCACTACGCGTTTCGGGGGTACAACCTCCCCCTTCCTCAGGTAGCCCTGGCTACCTGAGGAAGGGGGAGGTTGTACCCCCGAAACGCGTAGTGGCATGTAAATAATTAATAAATCTACATCCCAAATAACCTTATCACTACCTTTCTGAGCAGCGCAGCGAAACCGTGCATTTTTTTTTTTTTCCTTGCATCTTTATCTCCCTATGGGAGCTCACGGGGCTGCTGCAGCCAGAACTAGGATCGTACTATCCGTTTGAATCTAACACCAGGGGCTGGGGAATCACCGCATCTGTGATCACGGGACCATCCGATCCGGAGGAGGAGCTGCTATCAGACGCCGGTCCGGCGGCTGCACACTGCACGTGGAAACCCCGATCGTGTGAGCAGAGTCCTGCGGAGTCAGGAGGACTGGATCCCTGCTGACAAGGAGCGGTGAACTTGCGAACCCCCTTCAATACCACTATCAGTGTTGTACCTGACGTACAACACTATCAGGTGAGTGTGCACCTCACATTGTACATACCTCGGTACATTAAGATCCCACACAGGAGCGCCCTCTCTCTCTTTTTTCATTTCAGAAAAAATGTAAAGTATTAATGTTTTAATGTTTTGTTTAACTATTATTGTTTTTAATTGAGCAAAATATAAAAAAAAATTAAAAAAGTTTGATATTTTCCACTGTTAAACACTAGGAGGAGCAGCTGCTGAACTCCTACAGAAATCCTACTGTAGAAAACGCTCAGATTACAGCTGCAGTAAAGTGGGCAGAATCTGCTCTCCTGTGTGTGATGTCACCTCCCCCTCCCAATCTGGGTGTTTCCAACAGATGAGAGAATGAAGTGTAGGGACACAGTGCGTAGCCATTTTGCTGGTGACCAGAAAAGTCTAAAGTGTCACCAAGTCCTTGGTTACCCCTCTCCACCCACAGCAGTTTTTAATTGCAATGAGATGACACACAGTTAGGGTCACAGAGCTAGGGACCCCAATATAGAGATATACCTTGACGAGGTTTTGGGGCTCAGTTACATTGATCAATGCGATTGCTAAATATCTCCTTTTTCCTCATATTCATGGCAGGTATGCAATTCATTATTCACATGTTCAAGTTAGCAAGTAGCATTTTTCATTGTATTTTCCAATATTTTTCCATATGCTTGAGGCATTATACCATTATCTAAGTTTGATGTGTAGCCTTATCCTTATGAAGTGTCACCAAGGACAGCTGGAGCATCACACAGGACAGGATTAGATACACGGCTCTGCAGACAGTATCACACAGGATAGGATTAGATACACAGCTCAATAGACAGTATCAGAGGTACACAGACAGGCCAACAGGTGGCAGGCAGAAGGGGGTGGATTGGGGGGGTGTTTTTGGAGACTGTAGCAGCGGCGGTGGTGGGGGGAGGGGCGCCGGTACTCACATGCAGAGACACACAAACACACACACACACA
>NC_134359.1:66380749-66408249 GCF_048569485.1 Anomaloglossus baeobatrachus | reverse complement strand
CGCACCAATGTTAATCAAAGAGGAAGTGTCCTCTTTCCTTTTATTTCTACACAAGAATCGTACTCTCGGTGCAATCGCGGCATGCTGCGTTTTGCACAGTCTCGGCTCACGCGTGTGTGAAATTGCACTGCACTCGCATGTTATGAAACTGCAGTGCGATGTATGCAGAGACAGACAGCGGAGAAGATGGGGAGAAAGTGCTCCCTCCCTCTTCTCCGCAGCTGTGATACGATCACAAGATCTCATCACAGTCACATGACCCTCGGCTGACGCTCGCAGCAGAGGGTCATTAGCATATCATATCTGATGCTCTCGCATCAGAAGCAGTACGCAAGTGGAAAAGAGCCCTAGATGCAAGTCTTCTGCCCCCTGTCTTATACTCAGGTTCACAGTCTTCATCTGTTTTTAGTGTTGCTCCAGTCGGTCTCCTGTGATTTGTGACCAGACGGCAGTTCCACTGTTTCATGGAGTGCGCCAAAGGTCACAACTCGATACAAGTCTATGGGAGCCTTGTTCTGGCTCTCAGAGATGCAATGAGACCTTGCAATGTAATTTCTGACTTCCGGTCAGTCAGACGTTACAGGCACAAGTTGGCACAGAGGGAGCGAAGTCAATTTTTCAAATTACTGTATTTTTCACATTATAAGACGCACTTTTGTTTTCCCTTGGGGGAAAGTAGGGGGTGCGTCTTATAATCCGAATATATGGATTATATACTGCAGGGTCCAGGGGAGATGGGGGCAACTCTGGAGCGGTGCTGGGGGCTGGTGGAGGCTGGTAGAGGCTGCAGGAGGCAGCGGGAGATCTCCTGCTCCCGCTCATATAATATGTACTGCCGCTGTCCATCACAGTCGTGCTGAAACCGCACCGCAGTGATGGGCTGGGGGAGCAGCGCTTATTATATGTGCCTGCGCCCTCCTTTGATCGCACATGCCGCCCCACCCTCCCCCACGTGTTAGAGATGGCCCCCATGCTGCTGCCCATCCTAAAATAAAAAAGCTTTACTTACCTCTTCCAGCGTGTCTCCCCGACCTCACTGCTGATGCGGTGATCAGGCACGCAGAGATCATGTCACTCTGCTGTGCCGATCACATGACCGGCACCGAGAACAAGGAAGTGCAGGAGCTCAACCGCACGGAGGGAGACACGAGGGATTACAGCGCTGGAGAAGGTAAAGTGTTTATTTTACTATGGGCAGCAGCATGGTGGCCATATCAAACACAGGGGGACGTGTGCCATCCATAGGGGACGTGTGCCATCCATAGGGGACGTGTGCCATCCATAGGGGACGTGTGCCAGCACAAGGGGGCTATATTCAATATAAGGGGGCCATATTCAGATTAAGGGGGCTAATTTGAGGATGGGGGGCTATAAAGGGACATATACCCTATATGATTTGTTAGACGGACACTGGGTATTATAAGATGGACCCCATTTAACATTAAAAAAGAAAAAAATTCTCTTTTCCTTCACCAAATTTGGGGGTGCATCTTATAATCAGGTGCGTCTTATAAAGCGAAAAATATGGTACTTCTGGGTCTCTGAAATGAGGCGGGTTTGTAGAAAAATGGTTACAATTGCTTAATGTTTCACAGGATATTTTTGTTCAACGCCTTTAATTAAACCTCAAAGTCTACACTACAATTGTATCTCAGTTGTTTCATTTTAAAATAAAAAATAGTGGCCTGCAGAGCTGAAATCACAAAGATTCTGTCACTTTCTGGACCTAACTATGTAGCAAGCAACCAAGTTTGGCGCTTTTTGTCATTTGTACATCATAACCACTGCAATAACGATAAAGATGAGCAAATGGTGCACGGTCATTACAATGGTTTGTTTGGTTTTTGCCAAGTCCATATTTATCACTTATATGCAATAACTATTTTTAATTTAGGAGGGGGCAGGAGGTTTTAATGCTAGAATTAGAGAAGGGTTTGCATCATGAGAATGGAGAAGGAGGATTGGACTCGCCCACTTGTATTTTGGAGATGTATAAATAGAGTACATAACCTACCAATGTGACTGGATCACAGTATACCTGCGTTACCTTTCTACCATAGTCCTAAATTTTCAGGTCTCTGTAGAAATGAAGTGGAGAAACTAAAGCACTTACGTGGCCACATGACAAAGTCTGGGATTCTTTTGAACGTTCCTTCCCTGAGTGCAAACATCTCGTGGAGGCAGTGACCTATGGAAAACATTACAGTCCAGAATGTCAGTATATAAACGAGTGTGTGTGTGTGTGTGTGTGTGTGTGTGTGTCCGCTAAAGGAATTCGCACCGTCGCATTTACAAATCACAAAATTTTGCACAGACGCTTCATGTGACTCAGGGACCGTCAGACTATGTTTTAAACAAGAACATTTAACCCTGCACTTTACAGTTACTCTCCAAAAAACCTGCCTCCATTAAAGTGAATGGAGCTGCGAGCTATTAATAGGAGCTGTGATTGGTTGCTATAGGAACAAAGGACAGTCATAGTATAAGAAGCTTATGTGTGAGGTAATATGATGTCGGTGGAAAAACACAGACAGACAGAGACAGACAGACCGGGAAAGAGACCGAGACAAATAGAGACACACACAGACCAATAGGAAAAAAAAGCCAGACAGACAGGCAGGCAGACATATGGGGAAAGAGACAGACAGACAGACAGACAGACATATGGGGAAAGAGACAGAGACAGACAGACAGACAGACAGACAGGGAAAGAGACAGAAAGGGACAAAGAAAGACAAGGAAAGACAGAGACAGACAAGGAAAGAGAGACAGACAAAGACAGATGGGGAAAGAGACAAACAGACACAGAGACACAAAGATAGAGGGAGACAGAGAGACTGATACAGAGACAGACACAGATAGACACACAGAGACAGACAGGGAAAGAGAAAGAGACAGTTACTATCCTGCTCGGGATAGTAACAGTCTCTCTCCCTTGGATTGGAGCCTTTGTGTATATGTGATATGTTGAAATCTGTAGATTTCCATCTGATACAACGGTGAATGCCTTATATAATATAATATAATTATATTATATAAGGCATTCATCGATGTATCAGATGTAAATCTACAGATTTCAACATATCACGTATACACAAAGGCTCCAATCCGAGCACCGGACAGCTTAATCATGATTTATGCCCCAAAAAGTGCAGAAATTGTAGTACACTTGTTACTGTGGCGTCAAATTTATTAAAGGGAATCGGTCATCAGGTCTTTGCTATGTAATCTGAAAGCTCCATGTAGTAGGGGCTGAGACGCTGATTCCTGTCATGTGTCACTTGCTGGTGGTTTGCATGTTGTCATTTTGGTGCATTCACTGTTTTTTCTGCAACAGATGTAGCAGAGCTCAGAATGCTGAGCTGTGTATAACCCCGCCCACACCAGTGATTGGCAGCTTATATAGACACCCTTACACAGAGTGGATGAGCCCAGAGTGGATGAGCCCAGAGTGGATGACCAGGACGCACAAGACACCTAGTGTTATGCCGAGATAATGTAGAGCACCGCTCCAAGGATTTCCAAGGGCTCTGACTGTGAGGACCTTTGGACAAGGTGATAACTTTAGATGGTGGGAAGAGAACCCTTTAATAAAGCATCCCCTGCTACCCTTCAAAAAATACTAATTTCACAGCAGGGTATGCCAAAGCTGTTCAATTACTCTGCCCCTATGTTATTTTGTTTTACATATTTAGCAGCCACGCACTGCCCAGGTTAAAATCGATGATGGTCCAGAATAAATGACTCCCCTCTTGAAGAGCATCTGTTAGACGATTTTTGCTCTGTAATCTGAGAACAGTATAATATAGGGACAGAGATCCTGATTCCAGTGATGTGTCACTTGCTGGTCTGTGTTTTGCAGTTTCAATAAAATCATAATTTTATCAGCAGGAGATTATCACTAAAGAACCAGGGATCTCATGCCTCTTTGTCTAACCCAGATATCATCCAGCCCTTATCTAATAGCTGTTCGTGTAGTGGTAGGGCATTAACCATCTGACTGCTCTAACTGTAAAGAACCCTTTCCTATTTATTTGCAGGAATCGCTTTTCTTCCACTCGCAGTGAGTGCCCCCTGGCCCTTAGTATTGTCTTTGGAAGAAATAAGTCATGTGCCAGTCCTTTATATTGACCACACATGTATTTATACATATAAACGAGATCTCCTCTGAGACGTCTTTTTTCTAAGCTAAATAAGCCCAACTTTTCCAGCCTCTCATCATACGGGCGGCCTCCATTCCTTGCAATAATCTAGTTATCCGCCTTTGAACTGACTCTAACTTCTGAATGTCCTTTTTAAAATGTGGAGCATAAAACTGGATCCATATTCTACTTTGCATACATTACGAATACACATACAAATAAAGTTCCTCACCATGCGCTCGGAAGAACCGGTCTTCAACATCTTGAGAAAAAGAAATACCAATGGCTTTGATATCCTGGAGAAACCCCTCGTTTACAACAGCTGGTGGGGCATCGCTTACGTTTAAAGACGCCTAATAAAGAAACATCGGTGATTACAATAAGGGCCATGAATGCAATTTGCTTCCCATAATTGGGCTTTGAGAAGTCTTGAGCGTAGCACTTGAACAGTACGGGAGACTTCCAAGAACAGATCAATAGCCTTCTAACAGCCCGACATTACTCAACGTGGTGGAGCACCAGGAAAAGCTAAATCATCACAGTCTAGGGGAAGCGTGCGAGTATCAAAAAAGTAGAAAAGGAGAGCACATTAAAATATCAATAGTGCCAATTGTAATGTCGTGTCAGACGAGGTGAAGTTAGAGAGCCAGATTTCATCAGATTGGTAATACAGTGGAACCTCGGTTTACAAGTAACCCAGTTTGCGAGTATTTCGCTATACGAGCAAAGCTTGCTGTAAATTTGTAACTCAGTTTACGAGCAAGCTTTGCTGTACGAGCAAATACTCACCGCACACACTTCCGGGTCCGTACTTTCACCGTGCTCTGACCCACTCTTGCAGTCCACACAAACACACACACAAAATACACAAATACACACACAAATACAAACCCACACAAATACACACACAAATACAAACACACAAATACAAACACAAATACAAACACACAAATACAAATACAAACCCACACAAATACAAACCCACACAAATACAAACCCACACAAATACAAACCCACACAAATACAAACCCACACAAATACAAATACACACACACAAATACACACACACACAAATACAAATACACACACACAAATACAAATACACACACACACAAATACAAATACACACACACACACACACACACACAAATACAAATACATACACACACAAACACACACTATGCTCACCTTACCTTCCGTTCCATCGCCGGCCTCCTGGGTTTTGTAGTTCCCCGGTACATGATGTGTATCGGGTAACCATCGCGACGATGGATGAACTTCCACTGCCAGTCGCTCCTCAAAAGGCAGCGCGCTGACCAGAGTCAAGCAGCTCCTGCCTTTGACATCAGCGCTCTGGCAGCAGAAGCTCTGGCATCGTCGCGATGGTTACCAGATACACATCCTGTACCGGCGAACTACAAGATCCAGGAGCCCGGCGATGGAACGGAAGGTAAGGTGAGCATAATATATATATGTGTGTGTGTGTGTGTGTGTGTGTGTGTGTGTGGTGTGTGTGTGTGTGCGCGCGCGCATGCGTGTGTGTGTGTGTGTGCGTGTTTGTGCATGTGTGGAATGGCACAGTAGGGGACCAGGATGGGACATTGAACAAGTTGTGGAACGAATTGTTTGAGCTGCAATTATTTCCTATAGGAAATCTTGCTTTGCTAGACCAGTAACTTGGTTTACAAGCACAGTCCCAGAACGGATTGTTCTCGTAAACCAAGGTTCCACTGTATTATACTACAATGTATAGCGCGTGGATTTAATCGATAACAGAGGATGAAAAATTCTGCTTGTATCCAAAACTTCTCAGAAACGGAGAAATAGAATGGTTGTACTTACTCGGGAGGTAGATTTGTGATCTAGACTAGCACCAAATGTCTTCTCCATCCATTCTCGCAACGCAGGCAGCACCATCCCACTCAGTTTATACCTGAAAGACAATAGCAATACAAAACATTACTATGATACTTTTCTAAACTAATGCAGTTTTTGTTCGCTGTGGCTAGTGTATCTTTGGCTGAAATATCATGTACACCCAAGAATGTAATAAGATAGCCTAAAGGCCCAGTCACACACACAGATAGATCTTTGGCAGATCTGTGGTTGCAGTGAAATCATGGACATATTGTTCCATTTGTACACAGCCACAACCTGGCACTGATTGTCCACAATTTCACTGCAACCACAGATCTGCCGCAGATTTATCTCAGTGTGTGACAGGGCCTTAAGTCACGAAATTCAAACTGCAGCCCGTCCTAGTCATGTGTCTGCTTTCTGAAGAAACGCTGCTCCCGAGACCTGTGTCTCAACTGCCAGAACTGCTACAACCACAAGTATCATAAGCACAAGTGCTGCGATATCAGAAGAATTAAATCTTCTCCTCATGGCTGACGGATTTATTTTATCCCGCCTCAGTCCTCTGTGCTCAGTCAACCGAGAAGATTTATTTATTTCGCTGTTACAGGAACAACTCCGGTATGTGTGTTTCCGATGCAGCTCCTGTCAGTTGACACACGTTTCAGGAGCAGTTTTTCTTCACCCTGCAACTCATCTCCAACTGTAACTAGGATGGGCTGCCATAACAATAGAAAGTCAGGGAGCATTTTGAGAAACCAAACGCTGTGACCTTCTATTGTCAGAAATCACATGTCTGTTTGTCATCTGTGACAGTAAAACCTGCTTTACACCATACGATCCAGCATACGATATCGTATGCGATCGTACCCGCCCCCATCGTATGAGCAGCACGTTCAATTTGTTGAATGTGTCACACAAACGAGTAACCCACCGTCACACGTACTTACCCTTCCATACGACCTCGCTGTGGGCGGCGAACATCCACTTCCTGGAGTGGGAGGGACGTTCGGCGTCACAGTGACGTCACGCGGCAGCCGGCCAATAGAAGCGGAAGGGCGGAGATGAGCGGGACGTAAACATCCCGCCCACCTCCTTCCTTCCGCATAGAATGGAGGTAAGCTGCTGGTCATCGTTCCCGGGGTGTCACACGTGTGCTACCCCGGGTACGATGAACAACCTGACGTTCAATTTTTAGGAATTGAACGACGTACGTGCGATGAACGTTTTACCGTTCAATCGCAATCGCACGAAGCTGTTACATGCTACAATGTAACTTACGATGTCGGATTTGCGTCACTTACGACGTGACCCCGCCGACACATTGTAAGATATATTGTAGCGTGTAAAGCGCCCTTTAGAAACACAGGAGAACTATACTACATTTCTAATTGGAGGTATTTGCTAATATTAATATCGGGCGGCACGGTGGCTCAGTGGTTAACACTGCAGTCTTGCAGCGCTGGGGTCCTGGGTTCAAATCCCACCAAGGACACCATCTGCAAGGAGATTGTATGTTCTCCCCGTGTTTGTGTGGGTTTCCTCCGGGTTCTCCAGTTTCCTCCCACACTCCAAAGACATACAGATAGGGACTCTAGATTGTGAGCCCCAATGGGGACAGTGTTGCCAATGTATGTAAAGCGCTGTGGAATTAATAGCGCTATATAAATTAATAAAATTATTATTATTATATTACACCTACTACATATTGTAGTATGTAGTAGGTGTATTATTATTCATTATATATCAATTCATTATATATCAATATCATTATTATATTACACCTACTACATCTTGCAGATGTTAAGAGAGTTACCAGTGTATGAAGGGGGCTGGCTGTCCACCGCGCTCTAGTGCTAATCCCAAATTCAGAATTTGTGATGGAGCAGGAGCGGAGTCAAACAGAATGCCCCCTTCTTATCAATGTGCTGACATTGAGAGGGGGCAAATCTCTTCCAGGGGACAAAATCTAAATGGAAGTGATGGAAAAGTCAGAGAAGCTTTCATAACGAGAAGTATATTAGTAAGGCCAATGCTGAAACACATCCAAACCACTTTTTATTTAGCATATTTCCAATTTAACCCCGCGTAGATAACTGGAAGTGCAGATGTGCATTACCAGCCACCGGCAATGTACCAACTCCCAAAACTCATCATTCTCCTAGATAAGTGTTATCCCAAACCCCACAGAATATCTAGACTGTAGAGAATGCCCCCGTAGCCCCGCACACAAGAACAAAATAGGAGACAAGCTCTGGAAGATTTATTAGAGCAAGGTAGAAAAATATGTTGACTGCCAAAATATTATATTACCCTCTCCCACAGACACTGTTTACTTAAACCGGCCGGCCTAAAAAAGGAGCCGTTTCAGCTAATTTTTCTGCTCTACGATCAACCGTATCAAATGAAAACTCGATGGCTGATGAACGTTGCCGAAGTCAAGTACTCGTGCTACACAAACAAATCTGCACAGCATCTGCCCCGGGCCGGAGGGCTGACGAAAACCCACGCTGCACCCGGGCGATGCAATGTGAGAAGTCATTACAAGAGAAGGAGCAAGAAGAAAGGAGATGCCGGGGAATAAGAAATCAGACAATGTGCTCTGCTGGCACGACTGTCCGGAGAACCACAAAGCCTCCATGTAATAAGGACCGGAGCGAGCGAGGTCCCGTTTACGTATTATACAATGATGACATCAGAGATAAACAATTATAAGTCACACAAAAAAATACACAAAGAGAAGCCTAATACAAACTCATCCTACAAGTCATAATTCTGATAAAAGCGAACTATAGAGAACCTGTCACAAATAGGTCCCCTTTTAACCCGGTGTAAATGTTGCTGTTCTAAATCCAGCGCTGGTTTCTCTTCTGTTCCTAAGACATGGTCCCTCCTCTTTGTATATAGTTCTACTCTTATTAGCCAACTGTGTGGCAACACCCACTTGGTTTAAAAAAAAAAAAAAAAAAAAAAAAAGACTATTTACATACAGGGAAATTATCACGGGGTATGTAATGACAGGTCAAGAGCCCCTAGGCTGGCCCTCAGACTTGGGACCCTATGCTGTCTCTTATCTTGGAGGTAGGCTTGATGGTAACCAGGTCCAAGCCCCCAGAGTGACCCTGACACCTGTACAAGCCTTGATCTTACTTCCCGTTTCCCCTAGTCTCGGGGCAGGCCGGGAAACCCAATAACGAAACCCAACAAAACAAGGGAGAACGGAAACCCGTAAACACTGCTCTCAAAACACACAGGAGAGACAATAAGTGTACAGATGAGCAAAGAAAAAGGGAATGAAGTAACGCAAAAAAGGAGAATGTTCACACCACTCAATATCGCAACAAGGATCACCATCAACAGGTTCACCAACAAGACCGGTATCGCTTAGAGTAAAAGCCAAAGCTATAATCAGCACTGAGTACTGAGATCCAGGATCTTATATAGGAAGCAGTTGAGTTTTATTGGCAATTGGTAACCTGAGCTCCTGGCAAAGTTCCCCAAAAACTAATTCCTGCAGGACTGAGGAACAGAGCACATTAAACACAGCCGACGCCCAGCTCTGGCTGAACAACAAGAGACACCAGGTTGCCTGGTAGGCTGCAGTGACACCTACTGAGTCTGGACCTGAACACCCCATGACAGAAATGACGCTACATCTCAGAAATGTAGAGGTGCCCGAGCAAAAAGAAAAAAACAAACGCCAAACTCTGCAGAACAGCGTAATTTACACCCGGTAAAAAAAAAAAAAAAGTTACATATCTATGAAAAGCGACAGTCTTTCTCTAAAACATCTCTAAAATAGCACTTTGGTAGATGCTTTTCATTAAAATTCTACATTGCCAAGTTCCTTTGTCATTATGGAGGAATATATTGATAAGGCTACTTTCACACATCAGGTTTTTTCTATCAGGCACAATCTGGAAAAAAACGGGTAAAACGGATCAGGTACCGCATCCGTTTTATCCCCATAGATTTGCATTGTTACCGGATTGTGCCTGATGGCTTTGCGTTGCATCTGTTTTTTTCCGGATGCAGCAAAATTAATTAAAGCGGCGGCCGGAGGCAACGTATCTTGCAACATTTTTTGTCCGGCAAAAAAAAACGAATCGCGCCGCATCCGGCCGCTGCGGCGCATTTTTCAATGCATGCCTATGGACGCCGGATGCGGTGCGATGCGGAAAAAAACTCATCCGGTCGCCGCATGCGGTTTCTTCCACTGCGCATGCTCAGTAGCGTGCCGCAACCGGAAAAAAACGGACGGGCTGCATGTAAAAACTTATGCAAAAGATGCGGTGTTTTCGCCGCATCCGTTGCATAGGTTTCACAGCCGAATTGAGCCGCACGGCTCTAACCGGATGTGTGAAAGTAGCCTAACCGTACGGGCACACTTGACTGACCAAGGAAACGAACGGCCCAGCTGTCAAGGCTCCCACACATTTGCAAGAAGAGGAACAGCAGCTCTTTTTTCCATGGAGGATACCAACAGTGATGTTTATTTGCCCATTACGTTCACACGCAGCATTTTTGCACCGGTTTATTTTCTGCACCAATACCTGCTCTTTTGGCAGTAAAAGACTGCATTCAGGTTGTGCAGTGTTTTTGAGTGTGGATTACTGTCTATAGTACATATTTAGTTTTAACCTAATTCACAAAAACAAGCAGCAAAACCTGCAAAAAAGCACATCCTCATTGCTTTTTATGGGTGAAAAATGCTGAAACAATGTACATGTGGCAGATTTAAAAAAAATGCTGTGTTTCATACAGTCATATGAAAAAGTTTGGGCACCCCTATTAATGTTAACCTTTTTCCTTTATAACAATTTGGGTTTTTGCAACAGCTATTTCAGTTTCATATATCTAATAACTGATTGCCTGAGTAATATTTCTGGATTGAAATGAGGTTTATTGTACTAACAGAAAATGTGCAATCATATGACTCTAGATGGCATTCATGGACAGCACTCGGATGGCACACCGATGGCATTCATGGACAGCACTCAGATGGCACACCGATGGCATTCATGGACAGCACTCGGATGGCACACCGATGGCATTCATGGACAGCACACCGATGGCATTCATGGACAGCACACCGATGGCATTCATGGACAGCACACCGATGGCACACCAATGGCATTCATGGACAGCACTCGGATGGCACACCAATGGCATTCATGGACAGCACTCGGATGGCACACCAATGGCATTCATGGACAGCACTCGGATGGCATTCATGGACAGCACACCGATGGCATTCATGGACAGCACACCGATGGCATTCATGGACAGCACACCGATGGCATTCATGGACAGCACACCGATGGCATTCATGGACAGCACACCGATGGCATTCATGGACAGCACACCGATGGCATTCATGGACAGCACACCGATGGCATTCATGGACAGCACACCGATGGCATTCATGGACAGCACTCGGATGGGAACACAGATGGCATTCATGGACAGCACTCGGATGGGAACACAGATGGCATTCATGGACAGCACTCGGATGGAACACAGATGGCATTAATGGACAGCACTCGGATGGAACACAGATGGCATTCATGGACAGCACTCGGATGGCACACCGATGGCATTCATGGACAGCACTCGGATGGAACACAGATGGCATTCATGGACAGCACTCGGATGGAACACAGATGGCATTCATGGACATCACTCGGATGGAACACAGATGGCATTCATGGACATCACTCGGATGGAACACAGATGGCATTCATGGACATCACTCGGATGGAACACAGATGGCATTCATGGACATCACTCGGATGGAACACAGATGGCATTCATGGACAGCACTCGGATGGAACACAGATGGCATTCATGGACATCACTCGGATGGAACACAGATGGCATTCATGGACAGCACTCGGATGGAACACAGATGGCATTCATGGACAGCACTCGGATGGCACACCGATGGCATTCATGGACAGCACTCGGATGGAACACAGATGGCATTCATGGACATCACTCGGATGGAACACAGATGGCATTCATGGACATCACTCGGATGGAACACAGATGGCATTCATGGACATCACTCGGATGGAACACAGATGGCATTCATGGACATCACTCGGATGGAACACAGATGGCATTCATGGACATCACTCGGATGGAACACAGATGGCATTCATGGACAGCACTCGGCTGGCACACCGATGGCATTCATGGACAGCACTCGGATGGCACACCGATGGCATTCATGGACAGCACTCGGATGGAACACAGATGGCATTCATGGACATCACTCGGATGGAACACAGATGGCATTCATGGACATCACTCGGATGGAACACAGATGGCATTCATGGACATCACTCGGATGGAACACAGATGGCATTCATGGACAGCACTCGGATGGAACACAGATGGCATTCATGGACAGCACTCGGATGGCACACCGATCAGATCACTATCAGTTGTTTTGTTTTTTCCTCACAGCCCAACTTGATCCATCTCACATCTGTTTTATTTTGGGGCTTTTTTCCTTATACACTTGGTCCGCATGTGGAAATTGAAATGTGAACAAAGAGCACTGCAGACTATAATGCATACATGCTCTACTGGAAAAAACACGCTTAAAAAAAAAAACAAAAAAAAAAACACACATACAAAATAGAATGAGACCTCATTATGCATTCATACATTTTACAATCCGTGTTATGGGCACAATACTCGGCCTGACAGTGCCTCTCCTTCCAACATCCTCTCCAGCATATAGGAGACTACCAGTGCAGGTCAGGAGACGTGATCAGTCCGGGCATTGCAGCTGTAACACCAACGGTGATATAAGACAATGAGAATGCAACCTTAGGTCAGGTTCAGACCGCTTTAAATTGCAATTATCACTGGCTCCATGTGCCCGACCGCAACGTGGACAGATGTAGGAGGTGCTGCGAGTACATTCACTAAACTGTGCTGTATTAAAAAGGATCAAAAACCGTGCAAAAACCGTGAGGACGCGAACAGCAGATCAGCCGAAAATATGGCTCTGAACGAGGCCAATTGTTGCACCACTCATATTGGTGGATGTACCCGTGCAGCTTGCTCAGCCAGTAAGGGCTCATCCACATAGGCTTTATTGTCCAAGTGCTATAGGCGTTTTTCAAAATTAGCGCTTGTACCTATGATAGGTGGCTCACATATCAGTCTTTTTTTCCTTGGACCGAGTAGTCCACACAAGGACTTGTCAGATATTGATTGGAGCATTGGATCAAACTTCCAGTGTAGGCCTCAAGGTCCATAGAAAATGCACTCGGACAGACTCTGATGCCAGCTGTGCTTTTTTGAAGGACTATTCAACAGGAAAAAGTTGAAAAAACTCCAACCGTTTTGTTTGCTTGGTTTTTTTTGTTTGTTTTTTTTAAATCAAAGAAAAGCTAATGAAACTCCGACCAAACTCTGATGGTAAAAACCAACACATTGACAAAGCCCACGCGCCGACCAATCAACCAAACCCACGCACCAAACCAACCCACCCACCCACCACACGCACCCGACCAACCAACCCACCCACCCACTCCACGCACCCAACCAACCAACCCACCCACTCCACGCACCCAACCAACCAACCCACCCACCCCACGCACCCAACCAACCCAACCCACCCCACGCACCCACCCAACCAACGAACCCACCCCATGCACCCAACCAACCAACGCACCCAACCAACCAACCCCACGCACCCACCCAACCAACCAACCCACCGCACGCACCTAACCAACCAACCCCACGAACCCAACCAACCAACCCCACGAACCCAACCAACCAACCCCACGAACCCAACCAACCAACCCCACGAACCCAACCAACCAACCCCACGAACCCAACCAACCAACCCCACGAACCCAACCAACCAACCCCATGAACCCAACCAACCAACCCCATGAACCCAACCAACCAACCCCACACACTCAACCAAACCCACGCATCCAACCAACCAAATCCTGATCAAAAATACCAGTGAAACTTGGCCTTTATTTGTGCACAAGAAAAATCACTGACATGTGATTGAGCCCAAAGACTGAAGTTTTGAAAAGGGAATGGCAATAATGTTAAATTCCATATAAAGATGTGAAAGGGTCTCACATCTTTCTGGTGGGTCCAATACTAACTCTGTTACACAGAGAACCAAGAATTGTAAGTAGAGCTCAGTTCTGTAAAATGTCACCAACCTTATCCTGCTATAATCTATTTTGTTGAAATGTGATCATGTTGTGCGTTATTGAAAAATCAGGACAGGAGACCACATGACAGGCGAGGGATCAGAGGCAGAACCCACACAGATCAAGTGTATCATTGGGGAAATGTAGGATTACGTGCAGACCATTCCCATAAATAACCAATCATGAAACACTGCGGTTTGCTGACAGAACCTGCAGAACGGGGTCCTTAAAAGGGAAAAAAAAATAAATTTATATCACATATCCCCTTAACTATCTTAGTAAATCACAAACTAAAAAAGACCCATGAGTGAGAGGTACATGCAAGATTCTTACATAAATAATAAAAAAAAGTAAACTTTTTAGGATATGTTTTTTTTCCTGGTGGGAGGAACCCAATCACAACACATAGATACAGATTATATTATATATATAAGTTACTTGCATTTTCCAACCATCATTTGAATGAGTGAAAAGTGTTGCAAAAACGGTGAGATAGTTGACATGTTGCTTCAGGGCTTAAATTAGGGGCTGAAAAAAAATAGATTCCAGGAATCTCATTGATTATACTGGTACTGCAAAATGCTAAGGGGGGGGGGTGTTTGGGGCAAACACAGCAAAAACACAACGTGTAAACATACACCAAGATTGTATTTTGGATATGTAACTTAAAAGGAACAGACACGGTACATAGTCCATTTAGGTAATATGCGGTACACCTACACAGGTTCGGATACATTTCTCCGTCTAAGTGCCCCAGTGGAGGCATCTCCCACTCTACTCACTGACCCCGGTCAGTACACACAACCCCTCTCTCTGAGATTCCTTTCGGAGGTGTCACAAACCTCCACACACTTACTCCAGTCAGAAGAAGCAAGACTGCTTTTCATTCAGAAAGTTCCTTCCAGAGGCTTCACAACCTCTACACACACACTGTCCCGGTCAGGACAAGCTAACCTACTCTCACTCTCAGAGGTTTCCTTCCTGGAGACAACACAGCCTCCCCACACTGGCCACATGTCAAACGAACAGACCAATTTCACAATATGAGACACCCCCATGTATGAGGATAGCAAAACCCACCAGTCTCTCCAGCTAGCTGTTAAAGTCGTCCCTAGAACGTTCTAATCAAACCTGTGGTACTACAGATACCAGAGTGGACATCCAGGTTTACACCAC
Organism: Anomaloglossus baeobatrachus; assembly: GCF_048569485.1. Classification (NCBI taxonomy): domain Eukaryota; kingdom Metazoa; phylum Chordata; class Amphibia; order Anura; family Aromobatidae; genus Anomaloglossus; species Anomaloglossus baeobatrachus. The sequence goes on along the minus strand of NC_134359.1, from coordinate 66,392,879 downwards.
CTCTGTGATACATACCCGCCGGCATGTTACACATAGATGACTCGATAGTCTACACTGTGTCTGCAAGAGAAGCCGTCATGGAAAGTAACATTGCACTGTGGTCAGAACAGTAATGAAATAACACCAGGGAGAAGTGAAGATCAGCTTCTGGCTTTTTTACCCTCTGAAGGCGTCTTCTGTTCCAAGACATACAATCAGGAGCAGAATGGCTTATATCAGCTTCTGTTGTAGTAACTCCAAGGTGGGATACGAGGGGGATTTATAGCCAAAGACAACAGTGGATCATATGATATGTAAAGTGAAAAAACACACAGCTGTCAATCAATATACAAGGAAAATGCATAAAAAGCACCTCCTAAACCAGTATTGTCAGACGTCATTTTTAATGTCGGAGGAGGGGTTTTCTTTACTAAAAAGAAAAACTAAAATCCGCAACAGAAGCCACACGCAGGAATATATACCATATTTTTCGGACCATAAGACGCACTTTTTTTCCCCAAAATGTTGGGGGAAAGTAGGGGGTGCGTCTTATGGTCTGACTGTGGCTGCGGGGAATGTGGGTGCTGCGGTGGAGCGGGTCATCGGGGGCACGAGCAGGCTGTAGCAGCCTGCCGTGACCACAAGGACCCGCTCATTTAATATGCACGCCCATCCCCCGCCCATCATCCCTCCGCGCTGAGGCAGGCACTGACAGGTGAGCGAGATGATGGGCGGGGGTTTAACAGCTGGCCCGCATGATCACCCCTGGCAACTACGGCCTGGAGTGATCATGTGCGGCTGTATTCACTGGTCCCCGCGCATCATCATCAGCGCGGGGAGCAGTGAATCAGTGTACAGTACTCACTGTTCCCCTGCAGCATCGCTCGTCCTCCCGTCTGTGTCAGCGGCAGCGCCGCTGAGTGGAGCCGTCCCCGTTACCCTGCTGCATCGCGATCATCTCCTGTGTCTGTGCCGGCGGCTGGGTGGAGACTAGCGGGGCGCACAGCGATGACATCGCTATGCGCACGTGTCCACACACAGCCGCAGGCACCAGACACAGACGCAGTAGATGATCGCGATGCAGCAGGGTAACGGGGACGGCTCCACTCAGCGGCGCTGCCGCTGACACAGACGGGAGGACGAGCGATGCTGCAGGGAGTGAGGTAAGGTGAGGAGAGTATGAATGTTTATTTTTTTTTTATGTGCCACAGGATGCGGGTATATTATGAGCAGGAGGGGGTCATATGAGCAGGAGGGGGTCATATGAGCAGGAGGGGGTCATATGAGCAGGAGGGGGTCATATCAGCAGGATGGGGTCATATCAGCAGGATGGGGTCATATCAGCAGGATGGGGTCATATCAGCAGGATGGGGTCATATCAGCAGGATGGGGTCATATCAGCAGGATGGGGGTATATTATGAGCAGGATGGGGGTATATTATGAGCAGGATGGGGGAATATTATGAGCAGGATGGGGGAATATTATGAGCAGGATGGGGGAATATTATGAGCAGGATGGGGGTATATTATGAGCAGGATGGGGGTATATTATGAGCAGGATGGGGGTATATTATGAGCAGGATGGGGGTATATTATGAGCAGGATGGGGGTATATTATGAGCAGGATGGGGGTATATTATGAGCAGGATGGGGGTATATTATGAGCAGGATGGGGGTATATTATGAGCAGGATGGGGGTATATTATGAGCAGGATGGGGGTATATTATGAGCAGGATGGGGGTATATTATGAGCAGGATGGGGGTATATTATGAGCAGGATGGGGGTATATTATGAGCAGGATGGGGGTATATTATGAGCAGGATGGGGGTATATTATGAGCAGGATGGGGGTATATTATGAGCAGGATGGGGGTATATTATGAGCAGGATGGGGGTATATTATGAGCAGGATGGGGGTATATTATGAGCAGGATGGGGGTATATTATGAGCAGGATGGGGGTATATTATGAGCAAGATGGGGGTATATAGCAGGATGGGGCCATATGCCATGATGGGTTATATAGCAGGATGCGGCCATATTCCAGTATATAGCAGGATGCGGCCATATGGCAGGATGACGGTATATAGCAGGATAAGGGACATATACTGTATATACAAGGCAGGAGGATCATTACCAGGATGCGGCACCTTAGTAGAGAATTTGGGGACATTACCCCCATAACACTGTCAGTAGCAGATCGTCGCCTCATAACAGTGTGTCATAACCACATTTTTTGCTTAAAATTTTAATTTCCTATTTTCCTCCTCTAAAACCAGGGTGCGTCTTATAGTCCGGTGCGTCTTATAGTCCGAAAAATACGGTAGCTGACAAAGGATATCATAAAATTACATTTACCCCCAACTGCAATTACAGGGAAAACAAGGCCAATGGGATCGGAGTCACTGCAAGGAAACCATGGGATAAGGGATAGTCCTCTAAGTCCTTTATTACAGAAAAACAGTTTAAGGCTATGTTCACATGTCGTGTGTTTGCTGTTTTTCTCTTCAGAAAAAAACAAAGTTGCTTATAAAAAGCAGGTTTTGCTGCAGATTATGTGTGTCATTTGTCTACAGTACACGTTTAAACGGGATTGTCCACTACTAGGACAACCTCTTCTGATTCCACACATTTCTCTCCGGTAAAATAATAAAGACTAGACTATACTCACTTACGCTGCCACCGCATCTCCCTGCATCCAATCAGCGCCGGCTTCTGTCACCCCACCTTCGGACACAGGAGCAATCAACAAGCAGTGAGTGGCAGCCGAATCGCTCACTGTTGATAACTCATGGACACAGAAGCTGGCGCTGATTGGATGCAGGGAGCGGAGGCACCGCTGGAACTGCGCCGGCAGCGGAGGGGAGTATATGTGGTATATATTTTACCTGGGGGAAACATGTGGAATCAGAAGGGGTTGTCCTAGTAGTGGACAACCCCTTAAATAAATTTAGTTTATTTCACCAAAAAGCAACAAAAACGTTACATTTATATATTTTGCACTACCTCATTGCTTTCTATGGTGAAAAAAAAGATGCAAAAAACGCTGAAAGAATCCAAAAAGCAGCATTTTAAAAAAAAAAAAAAAAAAAAGCAGTTTTCCAATTCAGTCAGGAAAAAAAAAAAAAATCAATAGTGCATGAGATTTCTGAAATCTTACCGCTTTTGCAGTTACTGTAAAAAGCAGCCTAATTTGCATACACAAAGCTTTAAAAATGCAACGTGTGAACATAGCCTTAGGCTATGTGCAAACGTTGCGTACTGTCACTGCAGAAATTTCTGGAGCGATTTGAACAGCACACGTGCCCTTCAAATCGCTGCAGAAAGAGTCCGTAATGAAAAAAAAAGCCGATTCCATGCGCTCTGACTGCAGCCCCTCCCATAGACAGAGGGGGGACTGCATGCAGAGCGCAGGAAAGAAGTGACATGTCACTTCTTAGAACGCGCGCTTCGGGCAACAGCCGAAGCGCTGCGCTCTAAGACGCCACGTGCGCACGTCTCCTGCACAATCTCCATAGATTGTGCTGGGGACGCAGGACGCATGCAGTTACGCTGCGGTGCAGATCGCAGCGTAACTGCATGCAAATACGCAACGTGCGCACATAGCCTTAAAAGGGGTTGTCCCATGAACAAAGTACACTTTAATCAATGTGCTGTATACCTTCCCAGAACTCTGTTGCCTGACTTCAGTACTGTATACCCCTCCAGAACTGTCTGTTGACCCCCTCACCCCAGTGCTGAATGTGCCCCCCCACCCCAGAGCTGTATGAATGGTTGGGTGTGTGTGTGTGTGTGTGTGTGTGTGTGTGTGTGTGTGTGTGTGTGTGAAGAATGGCACAATAGACGAGACTACTACAGGGCATTGCTACAAGAAGAGGACCAGGAAAGAGGACATTAATACAAGAAGAGTACCAGCGTTGGCACATTTGTGAAAGGGGACAATGATGGGCACATTACTACAGGATGGGGCACTTTTCTACCAGAAGGGGAACAGGATAAGGTGCATTACAAAAAGATTAGGACCAGGATGGAAAAATTACTACAAGATGTTGGCCAAAATTACTACATGGTGCCAATTGTAATATTACTTACAAAAAGGGAACAAAAACAAAATGCAAACAAAAATAAAAAGAAAGCATGATTTTTTTTCACCACATGATTTTTTATATATATTATATATATATATATATATACATACACTAGAAGGTGGCCCGATTCTACGCATCGGGTATTCTAGAATTTACGTATTGTGTAGTTCATGTATGATTTTTGTTATATATATATATATAGATGTTGTTGTGTGTAGTTACCAAGTGTTTGTGTAGGGTGCTGTACATGTTCTGAGTGTCGCGGGGGGTGAGAGCGGTGTTGTATGTGTGTTGCGTGTGTTGCGTTGTTTGTGGAGCGCTGTGTGTCTGTAGCGTTGTGTGTGTGTGTTGTGCGGTTTGTGTGTGTGTGTGGTGTGTTTTGGGGGGAGGTATGTTTTGAGCAATGTGTGTGTTGTGCAGTATGTGCGTATATTTGTGTGTGCAGCGTTGTCTGTGTGTGTGGGTGTCTGTGTAGGGCGTTGTTTGTGATTCCTAGTGTGTGTGTGTTGTGCAGTGCGCGTGTGTGTGTGTGTGTTGGGGGGAGGTGTGCACCTCCCATCGTGCTCCATCCCCCATGCTGCGCACCCCCCATCGTGCTGCATCCCCCATGCTGCGCACTCCGAAACGTGCTCCATCCGCCATGCTGCGCACTCCCAAACGTGGTCCATCCGCCATGCTGCGCACTCCCAAACGTGCTCCATCCGCCATACTGCGCACTCCCAAATGTGCTCCATCCCCCATGCTGCGCACTCCCAAACGTGCTCCATCCGCCATACTGCGCACTCCCCATCGTGCTCTATCCGCCATGCTGCACACTCCCAAACGTGCTCCATCCGCCATGCTGCGCACTCCCAAACGTGCTCCATCCGCCATGCTGCGCACCCCCTATCATGCTCCATCCGCCATGCTGCGCACTCCCAAACGTGCTCCATCCGCCATGCTGCGCACTCCCAAACGTGCTCCATCCGCCATGCTGCGCACTCCCAAACGTGCTCCATCCGCCATGCTGCGCACTCCCAAACGTGCTCCATCCGCCATGCTGCGCACTCCCAAACGTGCTCCATCCGCCATACTGCGCACTCCCCATCGTGCACCATCCGCCATGCTGCGCACTCCCAAACGTGCTCCATCCGCCATGCTGCGCACTCCCAAACGTGCTCCATCCGTCATGCTGCGCACTCCCAAACGTGCTCCATCCGCCATGCTGCGCACTCCCAAACGTGCTCCATCCGCCATGCTGCGCACCCCCCATCATGCTCCATCCGCTTGGGAGTGCGCAGCATGCCGGATGGTGCACGATGGGGAGTGCGCAGTATGGCGGATGGAGCACGTTTGGGAGTGCGCAGTATGGCGGATGGAGCACGTTTGGGAGTGCGCAGCATGGCGGATGGACCACGTTTGGGAGTGCGCAGCATGGCGGATGGACCACGTTTGGGAGTGCGCAGCATGGCGGATGGACCACGTTTGGGAGTGCGCAGCATGGCGGATGGAGCACGTTTGGGAGTGCGCAGCATGGCGGATGGAGCACGTTTGGGAGTGCGCAGCATGGCGGATGGAGCACGTTTGGGAGTGCGCAGCATGGCGGATGGAGCATGATGGGGGGTGCGCAGCATGGCGGATGGAGCACGTTTGGGAGTGCGCAGCATGGCGGATGGAGCACTTTTGGGAGTGTGCAGCATGGCGGATAGAGCACGATGGGGAGTGCGCAGCATGGCGGATGGAGCACGTTTGGGAGTGCGCAGCATGGGGGATGGAGCACGTTTGGGAGTGTGCAGCATGGCGGATAGAGCACGATGGGGAGTGCGCAGTATGGCGGATGGAGCACGTTTGGGAGTGCGCAGCATGGCGGATGGAGCACGTTTGGGAGTGTGCAGCATGGCGGATAGAGCACGATGGGGAGTGCGCAGCATGGCGGATGGAGCACGATGGGGAGTGCGCAGCATGGGGGATGCAGCACGATGGGGAGTGCGCAGTATGGCGGATGGAGCACGTTTGCTCAGCCTCTCTCCTTCCAGCCTCCCTCAGCATCAGCCTCCCCCTCCCAGCCTTCCCCAAGATCAGCCTCTCTGCTCCCAGCCTCCTCCAGCACGCCGTGCTCCTCTGCCGCCACTCACCCACACCCGATCGCATCCACTCACCCACACAACCGATCGCATCCACTCACCCACACAACCGATCGCATCCACTCACACACACAACCGATCGCATCCACTCACACACACAACCGATCGCATCCACTCACACACACCCGATCGCATACACTCACACACACCCGATCACATACACTCACACACACCCGATCGCATACACTCACACACACCCGATCGCATACACTCACACACACACGATCGCATACACTCACACACACACGATCGCATACACTCACACACACAGACACTGACGATATTGCACATACGCGCTGATACTCACAACATCCGGGGATATCACATGCTTCTGGCCATGTGATCCTCCGTCAGGTCCTGGAAGCTCACAGCACAATATCGCCGCCGAGAAGCAAGCGATATCCCAGGATGTTGTGAGTATGTGGATGCGATGTGATGTGTGAGGTATGTGTGAGTGTGATCTGATTTGTGTGTGTGTGTGTGCTGTTATGTTATGTATGTTCCGCAGCTGCAGGACCTTGATGTGTGGATGCGATGTGATGTGTGTGTGAGGTGTGTGTGAGAGTGAGTGGGAGCCGGTGTACACTGGTAACTATGATACACATCGGGTAACTAAGGGACCTTAGTTACCCGATGTTTATAATGGTTACCAGCTTTCACGGCCTCCGTCAAGATCCCAGCATCGCAAGGTTATGTGTGGCGCTGCCGGGATCCTGACGGAGCCGGTGTAGAAGCAAGAGATATCCCAGCATGTTGTGATGTGTGAGGTGTGTGTGAGGTGTGTGTGAGAGTGAGTGTGATCTGATGTGTGTGTACTCACCTGGGAATCGGAGCCCCGTGTCAGTTGGGCCAGAGCGAGCGTGCATTGCGTGAGGGGGGCGGGGCCTGCAGAGAGGCGGGGCGAGAGGCCAATCCGTGTGGGGGGGCGGGGCCATGGCGAGCCCAGCGGCCAATCAGCTTTGTGTCACCGTAAGGACACAATTTCGGAGCATGACAGACAGACAGACAGACAGAATAAGGCAATTATATATATAGATATATATATATATAAAAAAATATATTATAAACTAAATATATTATATATAAAAAAGTCCATGTTTGTTATAATAAAGGAGCTAAATCTGTTCAAAAACAGTGATCCAAAGTTGTAAAGAGAAATAAATGGTACCACTGAAAACGTCACTTGGTTCTGCAAAGAATGCGGCCCACCAAGTATTTTTTATTATAAAAAATATATATATGGTTCGCCTCCGGCCCAGGAGATGTAGTTTGATCAGATCATGTTCCTGCATGGTTGGACACATCCATTATACAGGGACACATTTATAAAAGTTGTTATCAGCACAGGAACACTTTATTTTTATCGTATCCAATAGTGGAACTCCTTTTTATTCCAAGATCTAGTAATTAAAGCGTACTTTGCTAGTGGGAAAAATCCTTTAAAAAGAAATGTACAAAATTATAAATGCTATTAGCCATTCACAGTCAAGTTAGATATTAATGGAAACCAACAAAAAGTAGCTTACATTAAAAAAAAAAAGAATTATTATTATTATTATTATTATTATTATTAAATAATTATATAAAAAATAAAATAGTAAAAAAAAAAAAACTATATAATAATCATATAAAATACTAAATATGCAAAAATATAACAATAATAACAACAATAATAATAATGTTGCTTTTGCAATCAATTTAAAATGTAGGAATTTTATAAATTATTTCCAAATGTCATATTTATCACTATCCTAGCAGGAATCAGTTTGATATCTACCCCGGGGCATCTAAACCATGTGCCCCCATGACCCAGCGCTTTCTCGCCCTGCGAGTCGTACCGCTGATTTAGGACGCTCGTTTTGCTGACGGACTTATTAATTAATGAAGACACACACAACATAAGGAGTGTATGGCTGCCTCCTGCCAGCCGAGATATAGCGAGCAATGCTCCCGACTGGGTCTATTGTCTCTGGCTGGGTGCTTGGGGTGGACACAAAGAATATTGTCTGGGGTTTATCTCCTGAGCACCAGGCAGCTTTGCATGTGAAGAGCAGATGTGGATTATTTATTGGGTGGTTTTGCCGATCCGCCAGCCAGCAGTAAACACTGGAAAATTCTGCTACCACGATGCTGGGAAGTGCAGCAATTACAATCAGAGCGCTGCCCCCATCAGTCATCCCGGCCTCCAGATAAGGCTGACCGACTGTAAGGGAAGGCGGACAATAATCCACCACACAATGCTACCAGCAGCGCATACATCTCTGCTGACCACGGCCGAGGAGTCCTGCAAATGTCCTGCACCTTCTCCTCCTCCATTCCTGCCATGAATTCTATTCCATGTGATTTAGTGGCCTGCACAGGTCTCACACTGGGAGCACTGGTTGTAGACCGACCAGACGAGGCACAGGACAGCCTGCAGGGGTCACGTAGGCCAATACAGTCCATTTTATACTGGAATTATCTGGAGAGCTGCCTTTCCTTTGGAGATTTATATACTTTATATATAGTATACACCATCACCATTACAGTTTTCCTCTTCCCCATTCACTACACAAAGAGCTGTGCAGGGACTGACAGATGGGGCCTTTAACTTCTCGGTCACTGGATAGCCGACCTCTGCGCCCCCGGAGATCCTGAGTGAGGGCACAGCATAACCCTTTATGAGTTGAAAATACTCAATGTGTACACTTGGCCTTAAAGGGGTATCTGTAAGACAAAACCAGGAGTGGGTACAAAGTACAGCAGTGGTGCCGTGTTTCTATTATACTTATCCTCTGATTGTTCCACTCCTGGCTTTGTTTACAATTACTGAGGTAAAAAAACTCACCAAATACTCAATGTGCGCACGAGGCCCAAGAGGAAACAATTTAGGAGATTCTGAAATAACCTCATTTATCTGCCTACATAGCGAGAACATTTTACTGTCTATGTTACCGCGTGTCTGTGTCACAGCTGAAAGTGACCAGGCCAGTCAGTTCAGAGAAAGGTGGATAGGCCGAGAATTGCAGCCACATCATAAAGAGTGAAATATGGCTGCTATATGTTCATGTGACTAAGTCCTAAGTCCTCCCTCCCCGGCCGTCTCCACCCCCCCCCTTTCCCATCCCCCTGCCGCCCCCCCCTTCCCCCTCCACTAACGCCACCTCCCCCCCTCAACTAACGCCACCTCCCCCCCCTCAACTAACGCCATCTCCCCCCCCATTTCCCTTCCCAGCCACCACCCCCCCCTCCCCAGCCGCCACCCCTCCCCTCCCCAGCCGCCATCTCCCCCCCTCCCCTTTCCCTTCCCAGCCGCCATCTCCCCCCCCCTTACCCTTCCCAGCCGCCATCTCCCCCCCCCTTACCCTTCCCAGCCGCCATCTCCCCCCCCTTACCCTTCCCAGCCGCCATGTCCCCCCCCCTTTCCCTTCCCAGCCGCCATCTCCCCCCCCCCTTACCCTTCCCAGTTGCCATCTCCCCCCCCCTTTCCCTTCCCAGCCGCCATCTCCCCCCCCCTTACCCTTCCCAGTCGCCATCTCCCCCCCCCTTACCCTTCCCAGCCGCCATCTCCCCCCCTCCCCTTCCCAGCCGCCATCTCCCCCCCCTCCCCTTTCCCTTACCAGCCGCCATCTCCCCCCCCCTTTCCCTTCCCAGCCGCCATCTCCCCCACCCCTTTCCCTTCCCAGCCGCCATCTCCCCCACCTCTTTCCCTTCCCAGCCGCCATCTCCCCCTTTTACCTTTGCGGCCACCATCTCCCCCTCCTTCCTTCCCCTGCCGCCATCTCCCTCTTTCCCTCACCCCTTTTCCCCCTATATACAGACGCCACTTTCTTTTGCACAGATGACGCAGTCCACATGTAGCTCTGTATAACTGCCAGCGGACAGTCATACACTGATGTGGTCATATAGGGCCGTATATTGTACAGTAATATACTATTTGTCACAATGTATTATAAAAAGCAAAAGCAATTAAGACCAAATTTGCATTGAACAACTTTTGAGTGAATCCAGCAAAATGGGGCTAATAAAGACGACCATCTGAAATTTTTAGGGTTTTTTTTGTTGAAATTTGAGCAAATCTGACAACTTATATTTTTGCTTTCGCTGCTGCTCATCTCTTGGGTTTGTCATAAATGAACTGCACAGAGCCAAAAAAAAAAAAAACACCCTGGTCGTTATCTGTATATAATGTATAATACACAGCAGTGGAAATGTTTGATCACATCCGGATTGTCGCCCTTACAACCTGCGGATTATGCAGAGGTGATCATGGGCACTGCGGATTTTATCTCATTAGTCTATTACCGGACCCATCTCTCATGTCAGCCACTGACTTGTCCAATTATAGGTCTTCTATTTTTTTAATTTTTTTATTCATTTTAAAAAAAAAAAAAGAAGAGGTTCCTCAGCAGCTGCAGCCTGTATGTGAAATCTAGGTCATCATTGCTCTTTTTCTGTAGGACCTGTAATATGGAGCAATACCACAATATTAGGCAATCGCCTTTTAAGCAATTTCTTCATACCTTCTCGGTCACAGCTTTAGATTCTCGCTAATACTACAGAAATAAATAATAGAATACAAATTTCCAAGCTTTAAACGAATTGACTTTATAGCGTTACAGTCATGGAAATGGCAGCTCCTTTCATTTTTCTTCTTCATTGACACAATACATTCTGGAGGGAAAAAAAAAAAAAAAAAAGTCCCCCTCCTCACCAGACCCCCGCCCCTGTAAAATGCTTTATTGTAGGGCTCATGCTCGGTTTACACAAGGCTGCACCAACCGTAATGTGTTTTCCGATTGGCTGATCCCAGAATGGGGGCGGCACCAGCAGTCTACAATGATTAATTAGTGGGCGTCAGCTGGAAATAAACGCACGTCCTCATTGGCCAGAGTCATGTATGACTCATGTGATCAATTTACATAAGCACACCCACACAATTTAACCATTTTAAGGTTTGGTTTGCAGTGTAGGACGGCTGGATTATACTGCAGCACCATCTACAGGCCCTGGAGGGAGTTTTTTTCCTTCCAATTAGTACATTAATATCAGCACTTTTTGACGTATTGTTAAATTTGGTAAACAGAATGGAACAGATAATTAACAGATATAATCGTCAATGGTCGCAAAAGAAAAGCAATTTTAGTCTGGAAAAAACCCTAAAAGTTTGACAAAAAAAAAAACAATATCACAACGTCACAGATCTGCAGGGTGGGTTTGTTTTTATTTTTTTTTTTTTTTTTTTTTTTAATCTTACCTCTTGCCAGTGAATTCAGCTTGGCCTTTCTTGTTGAAAGTAAATTTGGAATCATTGTATCCCCAGCCATTCCACTTCAGAAGCTCCTGCCTGCAGGAAGACGGGAGAAAAGCACACTGTATAAATGCACATATACTTGTATACATGTGCACCGCTATACAACTACGGAAAGGAAATCCTGGCACTAATTTTTAAATTCCAAAAAAGGTGGCGTAGATCTGTATCTCTACAGCGTCCCCTACATCATACCCCCAGATGTCATCCACACGAAAGTGAGAGCCAGAGCCAGACAGAAAGAGCGAGCGAGCGCCAGACAGAAAGAGCGAGCGAGCGAGCGAGAGCCAGACAGAAAGAGCGAGCGCCAGACAGAAAGAGCGAGCGAGAGCCAGACAGAAAGAGCGAGCGAGCCAGACAGAAAGAGCGAGCGAGCGAGAGCCAGACAGAAAGAGCGAGCGAGAGCCAGACAGAAAGAGCGAGCGAGCGAGAGCCAGACAGAAAGAGCGAGCGAGCGAGAGCCAGACAGAAAGAGCGAGCGAGCGAGAGCCAGACAGAAAGAGCGAGCGAGCGAGAGCCAGACAAAGAGCGAGCGAGCGAGAGCCAGACAAAGAGCGAGCGAGCGAGAGCCAGACAAAGAGCGAGCGAGCGAGAGCCAGACAAAGAGCGAGCGAGCGAGAGCCAGACAAAGAGCGAGCGAGAGCCAGACA
>NC_134359.1:66313249-66375749 GCF_048569485.1 Anomaloglossus baeobatrachus | reverse complement strand
GCGGAGCTGGCACAGTGGCACCACGAGCCAGGTTCTGCCCAGCCTATGGCTTCATTACTGGCCTTGCACAAAGCTGCAGCTGGGTGCGGCCGGCAACACCGTCTCGACCTCTTCCAATAGTTTCCTCCATCACTGAAAAAAGACAAGTTGGCCGCACCACTGGTGGACACAGACAGAAAAGGGCCAGTGTGCAAGAAGAGTATACGGGCCCTTTTCAGTCCAACAATTCAACAAAATGCACAGTTCTACCTGCTTTGGAGGTAGAAATGGGCCCCCGTAGCTCATGGGTCCCTTGTGCGGCAGCACATGCTGCACCAACGATATGTCCGCCCCTGGGCCGCACGCTCGGGCAGCTCTTTCCACTGCCGTTTATAGGAGTTATGGAAGCAGCTGAGTGTTCCACAACTACCAGAATAGAGCGAGCCCGGATCCTGAAGATACACCACATACGTGTCATATGGGAAGGGCTTCATCAGGTGCACATGTTACAATGCATCAGGTTACGTGCCAGGACATAGGCAATCAAAGGGCACCAAACAGAGGATATCACTAATAGGCCGCACTTGGCGTAATACAGTAACTGGTGTAACTGAATGGCCAGTCGCCCAAAACAGACTCCATACAATGTCACATGCTCCCCATCACTATGCCGAGCTTTAGAGCCTGTGCACACATTGTAGATTTATTGGGGGGGGGGGGGGGTCTGCACTGATTTGTCACAAAACCTGAAGGGAGTCCTAAAGTGTCATGCACATGTGCAGAATTGGTGCAAATTTTCATTAGCCACCTGTCCATTTTTTTCAGTATTTCTGCTGCAGATTACTAATGAGTTGGGAAAAATTGCACCAAAACACGTGGTTTAACTGCTCCAGGCCCCTGAGATTTGAAGGGGGCCTTCTCCAAACTGACATTATGATATCTCTCCACAGGTGTTCTATGGGATTCAGGTCTGGATTCATTGCTGGCCACTTTAGTAGTCTCCAGTGCTTTCTCTCAAACCATTTTCTAGTGCTTTTTGTAGTGTGTTTTGGGTCATTGTCCTGCTGGAAGACCTATGACCTCTGAGGGAGACCCAGCTTTCTCACACTGGGCCCTACATTATACTGCAAAATGTGTTGGTAGTCTTCAGACTTCATAATGCCATGCACACGGTCAAGCAGTCCAGTGCTAGAGGCAGCAAAGCAACCCCAAAACATCAGGGAACCTCCGCCATGTTTGACTGTAGGGACCATGTTCTTTTCTTTGAATGCCTTTTTTTTTCCAGTAAACTCTATGTTGATGGCTTTTCCCAAAAAGCTCTACTTTTGTCTCATTTGACCAGAGAACATTCTTCCAAAACGTTTTAGGTTTTCTCATGTAAGTTTTGGCAAACTCCAGCCTGGCTTTTTTTGGGAAAAGGCATCAACATAGAATTTACAGGAAAAAAAAAAAAAAGAGGCATTCAAAGAAAAGAACACGGTCCCTAAAGTCAAACATGGCGGAGGTTCCCTGATGTTTTGGGGTTGCTTTGTGGCCTCTGGCACTGGACTGCTTGACCGTGTGCATGGCATTATGAAGTCTGAAGACTACCAACAAATTATGCAGCATAATGTAGGGCCCAGTGTGAGAAAGCTGGGTCTCCCTCAGAGGTCATGGGTCTTCCAGCAGGTCAATGACCCAAAACACACTACAAAAAGCACTAGAAAATGGTTTGAGAGAAAGCACTGGAGACTTCTAAAGTGGCCAGCAATGAGTCCAGACCTGAACCCCATAGAACACCTGTGGAGAGATCTCCGAATGGCAGTTTGGAGAAGGCACCCTTCAAATCTCAGGGACCTGGAGCAGTTTGCCAAAGAAGAAGGGTCTAAAATTCCAGCAGAGCATTGTAAGAAACTCATTGATGGTTACCGGAAGCGGTTGTTCGCAGTTATTTTGGATAAAGGTTGTGCAGCCAAGTATTAGGCTGAGGGTGCCAATACTTTTGTCCGGGCCATTTTTTTTAGTTTTATGTGAAATGATCAATGATTTGATTTTTGGTTCATTCTTTTTTGTGGTTTTTCATTGCAAACAAAATAAATGAAGATAATAATACCAAAAAATGTGTGATTGCAATAATTTTCACGAAGAAACTGAGTATTATCTGACAGAATTGCAGGGGTGCCAATACTTTTGGCCAGCACTGTATATACACATATAATATACACACATACTCTAAGACCTTATTCCGACATCGGAGGGAAAAGGAGAAAAAAAGTAGAGCAGAGTTTCAGCAGCGACTTTCATCAATTTGGTGAGAGTTTTATCAGCTTTTTTCACTAATGAAACAAGGGGGGGGGGTTATCTATCTTCACCGATCTATAGTCAGTGATTTATTTATTTTTTTTATCACACCCATAAACTTTCATTGCAGAGTTTGGTGCAGACATCTACACGATTTTGCATGGGCCATGTGATCAGCCCCATAGACTCTCATAGGTACTAGTACCAACTGTGAAAAACAGACATATGGATGAGCCCTTTCAGATGCCATGTCCTGGTCTGACTGAGGGTCTAAAGTCCAGAACAGGCATAATCTTCTTCAGGACTACATGGGCGCAATCCGTTTCTATTAAAGTGGCCAAAACAAGAGTCCTGTGCGGATTCTGAAACCAGGTCTCCACACTGTATTACCAGCTACGCCTATGCATATATTAATGATGCCTGTAGCAGTTGAATTGGACGCTTAAGCTGTGTGCACACGCTGCAGGTTTTTTTTTCCCTATAATGCGCTTTTTTCTTTCAGTTTTTAATCAGTCTGAAGGGAAAACGCATCCCAGCAAAGTCTATGAGAATCCTGACTTGCTGCGCACACATTGCAGATTGTTTTCCTTGCAGATTTTGGTGCAACTGCACCAAACAATTGACATGTCCATTGCTTTTCCTATCAGAATGCATTAAAAAAAGCATCAAAAAACATGCGTTTTTCCTGCCACACAATGCTGTTTTAGGTGCAGAAAATCTGTAACTCTTAGGCTATGTGCCCACAGTGCTTTTTTTCAAGCACAAAAAACTTGTCTTGGCAGGAAAAAAAACAAAACTGCTTTTTCATTTCTTATTAATTGAGATAGGGGAAAAAAGAAGAAACAATTGACATGTTGCTTCTTTTTTCAGTAACAAAAACAAGGGGAAAAAAAAGAAACGTGGGCAGAGTAAGGCTATGTGTCCACGGTAGAATGTACCTGCGGATTTTTCTGCCTGAAAATCCGCGACTTTCGCGGCAAATCCGCACCCGCGGATTTGCCGCGGATTTTGATGCGGATTTTTTTTTTTTTTTTTTTTCCCCATTCAAAACCAAAAATCCGCACAAAATCTGCACCAAACAATTGACATGCTGCAGATTTTTCCGGATCAAAATCCGCGGTAAATCCGCAGCGGAAAAATCCGCAGCATGGACACAGCATTTCCAAAATGCCATTGAAATGGCTTGGAAGTGCCGCTGCTGCAGATTTTCGGGAAATCCGCGGCAAATCCGCGGCAAAATCCGCGCAAAATCCGCAGCGTGGGCACATAGCCTAAGGCTATGCGTGCACTAGAAAGTGCCTTTTTCTTAAGAAAAAATTGGACCCCCAAGCGCAATGATATCTGCATGGGGTTTTACCACGGTTTGCCGCAAGTTGGTCCCTGCGGATTTTTACCATTATCTATGGCAAAAACCGCGGGGTACCTGCGGAAAAAAATGGACATGCTCATTAATTCCGCAGCGAAAAATCCGCGGGTATAAAAAAAAAAAAAAAAAAAAAAACGCAGTGTGCACACAGCATTTTTTTTTTTTTTTTTTAAACCCATAGGATTTGCTGGGGAATGACTGCAGCAATGTTAGACATATTTTCTGCAGCAAATCCGCAGCAAAATCCGCGGTAAATCCGCAGCGTGCGCACAGGGCCCAAGCCATGATTCTCAGACTTTGCTAGGATGCTTTTTCCTTGCTTTTTATTGATTATATAAAGCAAGGAAAAAATGCAGTTAAAAAAAAAAAAAAAAAGCAGAGTGAGCACAAGGCCTTAGGCTATGTGCGCACAGTGCGTTTTTCGCGGCGTTTTTGCGCGTTTTTCGGGTGCGTTTTTGGCCTCAAAACTGCAGGACTTTGCTTCCCCAGCAAAGTCTATGAGTTTTCATTTTTGCTGTCCGCACACATCTGGTTTTTTTACCTGCGTTTTTGAGTTAAAAATAAAAAAAATGGACATGTCAGTTCTTTCCTGCGTTTTTCTGCGTTTTCCACCCATGCAATGCATTTGAAAAACGCAGAGATCAAAAACGCAGCAAAACGCAGCCAAAAACGCACCAAATCGCGGCAAAAACGCATGCGTTTTTTGATGCCTTTTTTCGACGCAGGTGCGTTTTTGGGCGTTTTTAGCGGCCAAAAACGCACAAAAACGCAGCGTCAAAAAGACGCAGTGTGCGAACCTAGCCTTAGGCTGTGTGCCCACAGTGCTTTTTTCAGCACAGAAAAAGCCGCTTTTTTCATGCTTATCTATTGAGCTAGGGGTAAAAAAAGCAGAAACAAATTGACACGCTGCTTTTTTTCAGCAACAAAAAAAGCAAGGAAAAAAGAAGCAGCGTGTGCACAGCACATCATGATTCTCATAGACTTTGCTGGGATGCGTTTTTCCTTGCTTTTTATGGCTTAAAAAAAAAGAATAGGAAAAAGGCATGAAACAAAGCCCTATGGGCACAAGGCCTTAAACATAAAAAATATAAAAAAAAAAATAAAGACGAAAAATTTGGTGGCAAACCAGCAAAATAACAGAATGTAAAGCCAGTTTGCAACAGGGCATGTTGTCTATGGCACGGCAGATAATGGCGGGCGCTCGCTTCTCTTTGCTGATGCAGGCGAGCGAGCTAAACAGATGCAGACTGGAAAGCGAGCCATAAACACATAATATACAAGACAATTCATTACAAGGCAAATGTATGTGCTGTGTGATTTCACCTCCCATGCAAATCAGTTCACGCAGACAGACATCCCCCTTTTTTTTCGCAGCCTTATAAATGCTCCGCACCCTTTCAGCTCCAGGACGGGTCTGAAGCCCGAAAAGCTTCTGCGGCGTGCTGCAGGCCTGACCGGGGACGAAAGAGTTACCGAGAACCGGCTGAAACTGGCAGTGACTGTTTTATCGAACGTGAACGCGGAAGGCAAATAAACTGAAAATTATAGAGCCGGGTTGAACTTGAGTTCATCTGAGAAATATTAAATACAACTGGCGCTGAATGGATTGAACATTTTCAAACTGCTGCGTGGCTGGGGATGGCGGTTTTTTTTTTTTTTTTTTATAAGGTTTAATGTTCTGGAACAGTTCTGCAGTAAGTTTTTGTTTTTTTTCCTTTTCCCCTTCTACAGTATGACGGACTTACAGGGCACAGAGAATGGGGGGCGGAGGACCGAGGAGGCACAATTCTTGATAAACCAATAATGCCTTTGTCCTTTTCTTCGCCCGGCGCTAAAATCAAGACGCATTTAATGCCTGTAAACCAGACCGCGGCGTCATACATTACTGACATTAGGAATATCAGGATGCAAAATAATAGTAAAAAAAAAAAAAAATAATTTTATTTTAGTCTGGAAGAAGCTAATATTATGTTTTATTGGACATTTATGTGCCTAAGAGGTCAATTCAATAAGCTCATAAATTGGTAATGCGCTGCTGGCCATCATTCACCCCCCCCCCTCGTCCTAGTGAATGGGTGTACTCAATTGTTATGGACAGATTAGGGTTTTAGTGGGAAATGTTCAAATATTAATGTCCCATTTAGGAGTAAAAGAATACAAATTTCATGTTTACGGTTTATTAGCCGACATTTTTTTTTTATTCTAACGCCTTATTACAGAACACAATTTTCTGTCCATAGAGCGAAATAAATCTGCATAGAGGAGTCCTCCAGAAGAGAATACGACAAAGACCAGACGCCATTAGGGTTCAGCCGATTAAAAAGACGAACTGCAAAAGGTGCAAGCTATAAAGCCAGGACGCCAATCTTAACATCACTGGAACTATTTTTTTTTTTATTATTATTATTATTATTATTATTATTATTTATTTTTCTACATTCTAGTTGCTCAATTTTCCATAAAAAAAAAAAACTTTACAAAACAAATAAAATAAAAAATAAAATTATACATCTTCCTCTTGAAGAAGCTAGATCATACAATGTGTGGATGAAGGAGCACCACATCAAAACACTGTCATTGCCAGCCCAATCTCCAGACCTGAACCCCATTGAAAACCTCTGGAATGTAGTCAAGAGGAAGATATATAGTCACAAGCCAAAAGAACAACTGCTTACATTTTTGCACCAGGAGTGGCATAAGGTCACCCAAAAGCAGTGTGAAAGACTGGTAGAAAGCATGCCAAGACTGAAGGTCTGAAAGCAATGTATTTTTTTTGGTATTTTTACATTTCACTCAAAAATATAGCTATAAAAAGAAAAAAAAAATAAATCAGAAAAACTGATAATTTTGCAGTGGTCTCTTCATTTGCAAGAGCCCCATATAGTAATATAATAAATATATATATATATATATATATATATATATACACACATACATACATACACACACACACTATATATACACACACACAATATATATATATTATATTTATAATAATAATTATTATTATATATATACACACACACACACACACACACACACACACACACACACACACACACCGTATTTTTTGTCTTATAAGACACACTGGATTATAAAACGAACACCAGATTAAGAGTAAGAAAAGTTGAAGGGGAAAAAAAAAAAAAAATGGGGTCCATCTTGTAATCTGGTGGTGTCTCACCGGAGGGGGCAGTAGCAGTGGCTGTGCTGGTGTAGCAGCGGATTCTGGGGCTGCAGCGGAGGCTAGGGCTGTGGCAGAGGCTAAGGTTACGGTGGAGGCTGGTGTGGCCGTGCTGGGGCAGCTGTGCTGGGGGCTCAGGCTGCTGCTGCTGTGGTGGAAGATGAGGGCTTCAAAGAAATGGCGCCCGGATTCAGCGCAGATTGCGCTCTAGGCTCAATAGCATGCAGAGATCTCATATGCGCAAGCGCCACCTCCGGGCGCCATTTTCATGAAGTCTGCTGAAGGGAGATCAATATGCCGGAGGCAGCACCTGCGCAGATGAGAGCTTGAGCCGAGAGATTGAACTGCACACATGACGCCGGGCGGCATTATTTGAAGTCCTCACCGCCCGACCTGCAGCGCCAGTAAAGCCGTCGGAGACTCAGCACAGCCGCCCCAGCACCAGCCGTCGGAGACCACACGCAGACCCCGCACAGCAGCTGAAGCAGTTGGAGACCCCGCACAGCAGCTGCTGATACTGCACAGCTTCCCCAGCACCAGCCTCTGCACACCCCACAGCAGCCAGCCACTGCAGTTTTCCCATGGCCCATTCTGACCACTCTCCACCACCCCGATTAGCTACATTCAGATTATAGGACGCACCCCTCACTTTGGGAGAAGTGCGTCTTATAATCCGAAAAATATGAGAAATATATATATTACCAATTCTGCAATTTTTATACTGACCACTATTGGGCTATTTTAGACTGAGTTCAGGTCCTTTTAAGAAGAAGAATTTGCATTTCTGCCTCTGCTGGTAAGGAAACTGCTGTAATTATAACTGATAACACAGGATCCATCAATCACTATAGTCGAAGTCAGAAATGACCCTGCTCCCGCTAATTTCCTAATAGATATTGCACATGTTCATTAGACGCTCCAACATAAAAGATGGGCTCAGAGCCTGTTGGTTGCGGCTAATGTACATGTATTGGTTCCTGAAACAGTAAGTTAAGCGTTTAAAAAAAGCCCCAGTGGCCAGAGTGAAAACTGCAATATTTCTAATTTTCAGTTCTAAAAAAAAAGGACTTACAGTACATGGAAAGAAAACACTGCTAAATAAGATGAAAAAGTACATGAAATACAAAAACCTGATATAAAAGAGGACCTGTCAATTGCTGAAGAAAAAAAAAAAAAAAAAAGTTAAAACCTTGTAAGGCTATGTGCGCACGTTGCGTATTGCATTCAGTTACAGTGCGATCTGCACCGCAGCATAACTGCATGCGTCCTGCGTCCCCTGCACAATCTATGGAGCTTGTGCAGGAGACGTGCGCACGTGGCGTATTAGAGCGCAGCACTTCGGCTGCTGCCCGAAGCACGCGTTCTAAGAAGTGACATGTCACTTCTTTCGTGCGCTCTGCCTGCAGTCCCCGCTCTGTCTATGGGAGGGGATGGGAGGGGCTACATGCAGAGCGCATGGAATCGGCTTTTGTTTCTGCAGCGATTTGAAGCGCACGTGTGCTGTTCAAATCGCTGCAGAAATTTCTGCAGGGCCAGTATGCTACGTGCGCACATAGCCTAACAGTCCCTGAGCGCTCCTGATTCTGCTGCTCTTTTCAGTTTTGCTCTGCACGGCTCCATTACAGAAATATTCACATTTGTTTCTTATGGAGTGTGCTATGTGAAATCTCTGCTTGCAGACCAACGCGGCCTTTCTTCAGACTCATCTCTGAGGGCATGTGGCGTTGCCCTTCCATCTCAGACGCTGCCATACCAGCAATCATCTGGTTCAGACACTGGTAAGCGGTGAAGGCGCACCCCCTACCAGAGAAGGCTGAAGAAATACCCAGGTGGCCAGCAGCAGAGATTTCACATGGTGTGCTCCAGAGCACACAAAAAAAACCCACCACATTCTTACAGATTCAGTTTAAATGCGTTGTAAAAAATCCCCGAGCTCTCCTGAATCTGCGGCTCTTATTTATTTTTCACTGCATAGGTCCATTGCTGAGATATTATTTTTTTTTCCATATACGGTACCCAATGGCTGGATCATGTAGTGGCTTGATTGGGAGCTAAGTCTGCACACACTAGCTAGTCAGCAAGCTACCAATCAGTGGTGAGGTGGGGTTACAAAGAATAGTCTGACTGGCCTGCACAATACACCTAGTCAGGCAGTGATAATTTCCTAATGATAAAACACTGATTGTAGTGAAACTATAGCACACAGCCTAATAAGTGATACATCCCTGGAATCAGGCTCTGTGGTCTTACATTATGCTACTCTCAATTTAAATAGCAAAAACCTGCTGACAGACTCCTATTCAGTTTTTTTTTGTTTTTTATTGTTTTGTTTTTTAGAGCAAATGAAAAGTCCTCTTTAAACCACAGGTCTTTTTTGGATGACATATTCCTTTCAAGACAGCAAGAAAGTCCTGCCACTTGCCAGCCTGGTCCATGGGTTATGCCTAGTATCTTGCTATGTCAGGAATGAAATAAATATTGTTTATGGAATTTCTTAGCACTTTTTTCAGTGAACAGATACAAAAACTGGTTTTTGGCTTTAGACCCCGAGCCTTCGTCAGGTATCTTATGCTCAACACCGGTCATTGAGACTGACACCTAATCTACTAAGGAGCGCTCAGAAAGGAGGAAGGTTCTGCAATCCATGTGGAGAGGCGAGTGCTATCACACCCATACTAGTGCATTTATAATCCACCCTTCCCAAGAGCCACCACTAGTGATGAGTGACCATTACCACGCTCAGTACTTGTAACAAGTAGTTGGACGCTCGGTTGGGCGCGACTCATGTACAGAGTATAATGGTAGTAATGGGGAACTCTCAGAACATCTTCAGGAAAAATTCTTGAATTCCCCATTGACTTCCATTATACTTTGTACACGAGTTGTGCCCAACTGCTCCTTACGATCTCCCGAGCATGGTAGTGCTCACTCATCACTAGTTACCAGTACTGAGCACCTGAGCATGGTAGTGCTCACTCATCACTAGTTACCAGTACTGAGCACCTGAGCATGGCAGTGCTCACTCATCACTAGTTACCAGTACAGAGAAACAGAGCATGGTAGTGCTCACTCATCACTAGATACGAGTACTGAGCACCTGGGCATGATAGTTCTCGCTCATCACTAGATACGAGTACTGAGCACCCGAGCATGGTAGTGCCCACTCATCAGTAGTTACTAGTACTGAGCACCCGAGCATGGTAGTGCCCACTCATCAGTAGTTACCAGTACTGAGCACCCGAGCATGGTAGTGCCCACTCATCAGTAGTTACCAGTACTGAGCACCCGAGCATGGTAGTGCTCACTCATCACTAGTTACAAGTACTGAGCACCTGAGCATGGTAGTGCCCGCTCATCACTAGTTACAAGTACTGAGCACCCGAGCATGGTAGTGCTCACTCATCAGTAGTTACCAGTACTGAGCACCCGAGCATGGTAGTGATCGCTCATCAGTAGTTACCAGTACTGAGCACCCGAGCATGGTAGTGCCCGCTCATCACTAGTTACCAATACTGAGCACCCGAGCATGGTCGTGATCGCTCATCACTAGTTACCAGTACTGAGCACCCGAGCATGGTAGTGCTCGCTCATCACTAGTTACCAGTACTGAGCACCCGAGCATGGTAGTGCTCACTCATCACTAGTAACGAGTAGGGAGCACCCGAGTATGGTAGTGCTCGCTCATCAGTAGTTACCAGTACTGAGCACCCGAGCATGGTAGTGCCCGCTCATCACTAGTTACCAGTACTGAGCACCCGAGCATGGTAGTGCTCGCTCATCAGTAGTTACAAGTACTGTGCACCTGAGCATGGTAGTGTCCGCTCATCACTAGTTACCAGTACTGAGCACCTGAGCATGGTAGTGCCCGCTCATCACTAGTTACCAGTACTGAGCACCCGAGCATGGTAGTGCTCGCTCATCAGTAGTTACCAGTACTGAGCACCCGAGCATGGTAGTGCTCATTCATCACTAGTTACCAGTACTGAGCACCCGAGCATGGTAGTGCTCGCTCATCACTAGTAACGAGTACTGAGCACCCGAGCATGGTAGTGCTCGCTCATCAGTAGTTACCAGTACTGAGCACCCGAGCATGGTAGTGCTCACTCATCACTAGTAACGAGTACTGAGCACCCGAGCATGGTAGTGCTCGCTCATCACTAGTTACGAGTACCGAGCACCCGAGCATGGTAGTGCTCGCTCATCACTAGTTACCAGTACTGAGCACCCGAGCATGGTAGTGCTCGCTCATCACTAGTTACAAGTAACTGAGCACCCGAGCATGGTAGCGCTCGCTCATCAGTAGTTACCAGTACTGAGCTCCCGAGCATGGTAGTGCTCACTCATCACTACTTACCAGTACTGAGCACCCGAGCAAGGTAGTGCTCGCTCATCACTAGTTACAAGTAACTGAGCATGGTAGTGCCTGCTCATCACTAGTTACCAGTACTGACCACCCGAGCCAAAAAGGCGAATCCGAGAGCCTGAAACATTATAAAAGGACATAAAGAACTGTACAGAAAACTATACAAACAACATAAATTAGGTTACCAGTACTGAGCATCCGAGCATGGTAGTGCCCGCTCATCACTAGTTACAAGTAACTGAGCACCCGAGCATGGTAGTGCCCGCTCATCACTAGTTACAAGTAACTGAGCACCCGAGCATGGTAGTGCCCGCTCATCACTAGTTACAAGTAACTGAGCACCCGAGCATGGTAGTGCCCGCTCATCACTAGTTACAAGTAACTGAGCATGGTAGTGCCTGCTCATTACTAGTTACGAGTACTGAGCACCTGAACATGGTAGTGCTCACTCATCACTAGTTACAAGTACCTGAGCATGGTAGTGCCCACTCAGTTACGAGTACTGAGCCCTCAAGCATGGTAGTGCTCGCTCATCACTAGTTACGAGTACTGAGCCCTCAAGCATGGTAGTGCTCGCTCATCACTAGTTACGAGTACTGAGCCCTCAAGCATGGTAGTGCTCACTCATCACTAGTTACGAGTACTGAGCCCTCAAGCATGGTAGTGCTCACTCATCACTAGTTACGAGTACTGAGCCCTCAAGCATGGTAGTGCTCACTCATCACTAGTTACGAGTACTGAGCCCTCAAGCATGGTAGTGCTCACTCATCACTAGTTACGAGTACTGAGCAAATGTCTGCAGCACACTGCACAGCCTTATCCATTGCTTTCTACTTTCCCAGTGCAAATCTGCAGGTAAGAGACCTGGGGTAGATTCGCCCTAATAATAGTGATTAACCTAATGTATAGTATGTATAGTATGGAAGACAGCAGATCTCACATGACAAAGGAAGAAATCCACAATCTAAAGCAATATGCTACAGACTTAAAACCTGCACTGAAGCTTGTGGTTGAGATTTGGTAAAGCTTCATGAACTTTGTGGCTGCTGTAATATGCTGCAAATGTGAACAAACCCCTCATGGTACATGCACATGCGGCAGATGAGCTGCAGACTGGAGCTTGCAGGAATCCATGCGCTTCCAACCCAAAGATCGCAGGTCAGAGGAGTGGATTGGATTGGATTTCCCGTCGTGCAGTTTTGCAGATTTATCCTAGGCCTGGAACATGCAGATTCTTTACAGGCTTTTACATCTAAGCTACATAAACAGGAGCATCCGCCATGTGCCAGTCTTCATCTCTACACGACGTGTGCAGCTTTCCAAACATTACCCACAATTCTATGGAAGAACAGAAGGATGCTGCGTGGCAGGTGTGAACTTTATGGGCTCGGCATCAAAGAAAGAAAGAAGCCGTAAAACATCTGGGTACAGTTTAAGTGTGGAGAATGTGCACCGCTGCGTATTGTCTCAGCTTACAGCACGCACAGTATCACATCCAACGTATAGCGGGCTCTGCCTCATTATCCATCTCATCTCTGCATAGGTCACGTTCCCTCCATCACTTTCTGACGCTATGGATTTTTACAATTCCAGCAAAAGTGGATGGGATTTATAGAAATCTCGCGCCCACGGTTTTGTTTTGTTTTTTTTAACTGACCTGCGGCGCGTTTCAAATCTGCAAGAGATCGCTCTCGCCTGTGGGTACACTGTGCATTTTCACCATAAAAATGCATCAGATGGGAAAAAAAAAAAAAGAAAAAAAAAATTGGCACGAGTTTTACGCACTAAAAATGAATGTAATCTGCACACGTCTAACTGTCTGGTCTTTGGTAAAACTTGTTATTTATAAACAAAGCTGCTTTAATTTAAAAACATGACAAAGGGCAGCATCAAAAACACATGATAAAAGACACTCAAAATTATAAAGAGAAAAAGCAAAACCCAATAGGTGCAGAAAATCTGTAACATCAAAACCTCAACAAATACTTCTCGTGGTAACGTAGTCTTATGCCATGTGCCCACGGGAGAAAGTAACTGCGGATTTTGCTGCGGAAAACCAGAGGATTTTCCAGATTTTCTAGATTTTCCAGATAAATCCACTGGTTTACGGAAGTACAGACACTCCCCATGTTACCCTATGGGATTTGGGGAGTGCTGTATCAATGCTGCAGTATGTGCGGCTGTGAAAAATGCTGCGGATTTCCCACAGCTGCACGTAATTGCATGTCAATTATTCATGTGGAACAGTCTGTGGAATTCCCGCTCCTCCACTATGGAGATCCAGGGTGGGAATTCCGCATGAAATCCGCACTGTTTCCACAGGTTTACCGCAACAACTCCGCAGAAATACCACAGCAATGGATAGCTGCGCATTCCGGGGAGCAGCTGCGGTAAACCTGCAGAAATGCCTGCAGAAAAGTCCGCAGATACGTTGTCTTGTAGGCACATGGCCTTACATTCCCTGTAGGAGACTCAGGAGAACTTTTTTGGTTTTCTTTTTCTACTTTTTAGTCTCCATTTATACTAGAGCTCCGCTTTCCTTTTAGAGCAATGACTGCTGCTGTGATAGATCCGATGTCTGAATTTTTCTAGATTTTCAGAACTGATAAATGCTTGAATTTCTATAGTTGACATTTTCATACAGGAGTTTTTCATACTAAATGTTGCATGAAAACACTATGGCAGTGATTTTTCTGCTAATATATATATATATATATATATATATATATATATATATATATATATATATATATATATATATATATATATATATATAATCTCTTAATGAATAAAAATAAATTGCAAAGCTTCTCCTGTCCAACGTTAAAAGGAATCCAGGATAGCAGCCAGCCAGGTACATTATCCTCTGAAACACTGCATTTACAGATCTACTCCAGTGTTTTGTTTTTTGTTTTCTTTTTTTCATTTTGCACGGCTGGAGTGGTGCTTTAAAGAGGACCAACCACCACAATTTTCCTGTATAAACTAACGCCAGTGCTATACTGGTGCTATCATGCTGATTCTATACATACCTATAGTTGTCAGATCGGATGTATAGTTTCTGAAATATAGGAAAGTTTGTGAAATGCACTGTTATTTGATTGATAGCAGAATATCTAATAGGTGGGTCGGGTTTTGCTACTTATTCCCGCCCCTGCCTGCTGCCCATCCTTCCTCCCCATCCTTCCTCCCTCCTTCCCTTGTTATAACAGAGACAGGAGGAGGAAGGACAGGCAGGCAGACAGGGGAAGGAATAACTAGCAAAACCCGACCCACCTATTAGATATTCTGTAGCTGCCATCAATCAAGTAACAGTGCATTTCACAAACTTTACTTGCCTGTATTTCAGAAACTATACATGCGATCTCACATCTAAAAGGTATGCATAGAATCAGCATGATAGCACCGGCATTACTTTATATAGGAAAATCCTGGTTAGTGGTCTACTTTAAATCGAAGTCCCTTGCCCGGTGTCTTGTAATCACCTCCCAGCGGCTTCCCTTTCTATTGCTGCTGCTGCTCCAGTCGGTCTTCTGCAGTATGTGACCTGCCAGAGGTCGCAACTCAATATAAGTCTAGGAAAGCCTCGTTCTGGCTCTCATAGACTTGTATTGAAACCTTGTGACATAACTTGTCACTTCTGGACAGTCAAAAGTTAAGGTCACAAGATGGTGCCGGTGGACCGGTATGGCATCGCTAAAAGGGGAAGATGATGAAGGGTGAATATAAGACCGGGGGCACGGGGCTTAGATTTAAAGCACCACTTCAGTGCTGGAAAAAAAAAAAAAAATCCTGGACTGTTGCTTTAGGAAAACAAAATACTTTGGCGATGCCCCTTTCCAGCACTGCTGCATGTAACCTACGAGTACACATGAGGGAGAGACCCATCAATTGA
This sequence comes from Anomaloglossus baeobatrachus, assembly GCF_048569485.1. Classification (NCBI taxonomy): domain Eukaryota; kingdom Metazoa; phylum Chordata; class Amphibia; order Anura; family Aromobatidae; genus Anomaloglossus; species Anomaloglossus baeobatrachus. Next base: position 66,360,682 of record NC_134359.1, on the reverse strand, counting down.
GTGCTGGGAAGAGGCAGCCGGGGGCAGAGCGGGACTAGTCTGGTCTCCAGGTATGGTCCTTCGCTAGATCTATAGTTTTACAGGTTTTTTTATCACACAGTAAAATGTGTAAAAAATAAATATAATTTATAAAGAAGGGAATTTTGTTTACTTACCGTAAATTCCTTTTCTTCTAGCTCTAATTGGGAGACCCAGACAATTGGGTGTATAGCTACTGCCTCCGGAGGCCACACAAAGTATTACACTTAAAAGTGTAAGGCCCCTCCCCTACTGCCTATACACCCCCCGTGGGATCACGGGCTCCTCAGTTTTAGTGCAAAAGCAAGAAGGAGGAAAGCCAATAAACTGGTTTAAACAAATTCAATCCGAAGGAATATCGGAGAACTGAAACCATTCAACATGAACAACATGTGTATACAAAAAAACAGGGGCGGGTGCTGGGTCTCCCAATTAGAGCTAGAAGAAAAGGAATTTACGGTAAGTAAACAAAATTCCCTTCTTCTTTGTCGCTCTATTGGGAGACCCAGACAATTGGGATGTCCAAAAGCAATCCCTGGGTGGGTAAAATAATACCTCGTGATAGGGCCATAAAAACGGCCCTTCTTTACAGGTGGGCAATTGCCGCCTGAAGGACTTGTCTACCTAGGCTGGCGTCCGCCGAAGCATAGGTATGCACCTGATAATGCTTGGAAAAAGTGTGCAGACTCGACCAAGTAGCCGCCTGGCACACTTGCTGAGCCGTAGCCTGGTGTCGTAATGCCCAGGACGCACCCACGGCTCTGGTAGAATGGGCCTTCAGCCCTGAGGGAACCGGAAGCCCCGCAGAACGGTAAGCTTCAAGAATTGGTTCCTTGATCCACCGAGCCAGGGTGGATTTGGAAGCTTGCGATCCTTTACGCTGGCCAGCGACAAGGACAAAGAGTGCATCCGAACGGCGCAGAGGAGCCGTGCGGGAAATATAGATTCTGAGTGCTCTCACCAGATCCAACAAATGCAAATCCTTTTCACATTGATGAACTGGACGAGGACACAAAGAAGGTAAGGAGATATCCTGATTGAGATGAAAGGGGGATACCACCTTAGGAAGAAACTCCGGAATCGGGCGCAGAACCACCTTGTCCTGGTGAAACACCAGGAAGGGGGATTTGCATGACAGTGCTGCTAGCTCGGACACTCTCCGAAGAGATGTGACCGCTACTAGAAAGGCCACTTTCTGTGAAAGGCGAGAAAGGGAAACATCCCTCAAAGGCTCGAAAGGCGGCTTCTGGAGAGCAATTAGAACCCTGTTCAGATCCCAGGGCTCTAACGGCCGCTTGTAAGGAGGGACGATATGACAAACCCCTTGCAGGAACGTGCGTACCTGAGGGAGTCGTGCCAGGCGCTTCTGAAAAAATACAGATAGCGCAGAGACTTGTCCCTTAAGGGAGCCGAGCGAGAGACCTTTTTCCAACCCGGATTGCAGGAAGGAAAGAAAAGTAGGCAAAGCAAATGGCCAGGGAGAAACTCCCTGAGCAGAGCACCAAGCTAAGAATATCTTCCACGTCCTGTGGTAGATCTTAGCAGAGGTTAGTTTCCTAGCCTGTCTCATGGTGGCAATGACCTCTTGAGATAATCCTGTAGACGCTAGGATCCAGGACTCAATGGCCACACAGTCAGGCTCAGGGCCGCAGAATTCTGATGGAAAAACGGCCCTTGAGACAGCAAGTCTGGTCGGTCTGGTATTGCCCACGGTTGTCCTACCGTGAGATGCCACAGATCCGGGTACCACGACCTCCTCGGCCAGTCTGGGGCGACGAGGATGGCGCGGCGGCAGTCGGACCTGATCTTGCGTAGCACTCTGGGCAACAGCGCCAGAGGTGGGAACACATAAGGCAGCCGGAACTGCGACCAATCTTGGACTAAGGCGTCCGCCGCTAGAGCTCTGAGATTGTGAGACCGTGCCATGAAGGCCGGGACCTTGTTGTTGTGCCGGGACGCCATTAGGTCGACGTCCGGCCTCCCCCAGCGGCGACAGATCTCCTGAAACACGTCCGGGTGAAGAGACCATTCCCCTGCGTCCATACCCTGGCGACTGAGGAAGTCTGCTTCCCAGTTTTCTACGCCCGGGATGTGAACTGCGGATATGGTGGATGCTGTGTCTTCCACCCACGTCAGAATTCGCCGGACTTCCTGGAAGGCTTGCCGACTGCGTGTCCCTCCTTGGTGGTTGATGTATGCCACCGCTGTGGAGTTGTCCGACTGAATTCGGATCTGCTTGCCTTCTAGCCACTGCTGGAACGCTTTTAGGGCAAGATACACTGCCCTGATCTCCAGAACATTGATCTGAAGGGTGGACTCTTGCTGAGTCCACGTACCTTGAGCCCGGTGGTGGAGAAAAACTGCTCCCCACCCTGATAGACTCGCGTCCGTTGTGACCACCGCCCAGGATGGGGGTAGGAAGGATTTTCCTATGGACAGTGAGGAGGGAAGAAGCCACCACTGAAGAGAGTCCTTGGCTGCCTGAGAAAGGGAGACGTTCCTGTCTAGGGACGTCGACTTCCCGTCCCATTGGCGGAGAATGTCCCATTGTAGTGGACGCAGATGAAACTGCGCAAAAGGGACTGCCTCCATTGCTGCTACCATCTTCCCTAAGAAGTGCATGAGGCGTCTCAAGGGGTGCGACTGGCCCTGAAGGAGAGATTGCACCCCTGTCTGTAGTGAACGCTGTTTGTCCAGCGGAAGCATCACTATCGCTGATAGAGTATGAAACTCCATGCCAAGGTATGTTATCGATTGGGTTGGAGTCAGATTTGACTTTGAAAAGTTGATGATCCACCCGAAACTCTGGAGAGTCTCCAGCGCAACGTTCAGACTGTGTTGGCATGCCTCTTGAGAGGGTGCCTTGACAAGTAGATCGTCCAAGTAAGGGATCACAGAGTGACCCTGAGAGTGCAGGACTGCTACTACTGCTGCCATGACCTTGGTGAAGACCCTTGGGGCTGTCGCCAGACCGAAAGGCAGGGCTACGAACTGAAGGTGTTCGTCTCCTATAACGAAGCGTAGAAAACGCTGGTGCTCTGGAGCAATCGGCACGTGGAGATAAGCATCCTTGATGTCTATTGATGCTAGGAAATCTCCTTGAGACATTGAGGCGATGACGGAGCGGAGAGACTCCATCCGGAACCGCCTGGTTTTCACGTGCTTGTTGAGCAGTTTTAGGTCCAGAACAGGACGGAAAGACCCGTCCTTTTTTGGCACCACAAACAAATTGGAGTAAAAACCGTGACCTTGCTCCTGAAGAGGAACAGGGATCACCACTCCTTCTGCCTTTAAAGAGCACACCGCCTGCAGAAGAGCCTCGGCTCGGCCGGGAGGCGGAGAAGTTCTGAAGAATCGAGTTGGAGGACGAGAGCTGAACTCTATCCTGTACCCGTGAGACAGAATGTCTCTCACCCAACGGTCTTTGACATGTGGCAGCCAAATGTCGCCAAAGCGGGAGAGCCTGCCACCGACCGAGGATGCGGAGAGAGGAGGCCGAAAGTCATGAGGAAGCCGCCTTGGTAGCGGTTCCTCCAGCTGCTTTCTTTGGGCGTGACTGAGCCCGCCAAGAATCTGAGCTCCTCTGATCCTTCTGAGTCCTTTTGGACGAGGAGAATTGGGACCTGCCCGAGCCTCGAAAGGACCGAAACCTGGACTGTCCCCTCCTCTGTTGGGGTTTATTTGGTCTGGGCTGAGGTAAGGAAGAATCCTTACCCTTGGACTGTTTAATGATTTCATCCAATCTCTCACCAAACAGTCTGTCACCAGAAAATGGTAAACTGGTTAAGCACTTCTTGGAAGCAGAATCTGCCTTCCATTCCCTTAACCACAATGCTCTGCGTAAAACCACGGAGTTGGCGGACGCCACTGCCGTACGGCTTGTAGAGTCCAGGACAGCATTAATAGCGTAAGACGCAAATGCAGACATTTGAGAGGTTAAGGACTCTACTTGCGGAACAGATGTACGTGTGACAGTGTCAATCTGCGCCAGACCAGCTGAAATAGCTTGGAGTGCCCATACAGCTGCGAATGCTGGAGCAAACGACGCGCCGATAGCTTCATAGATGGATTTCAACCAGAGTTCCATCTGTCTGTCAGTGGCATCTTTAAGTGAAGCCCCATCTTCCACTGCAACTATGGATCTAGCCGCAAGCCTGGAGATTGGGGGATCCACCTTTGGACACTGGGTCCAGCTCTTGACCACGTCCGGGGGAAAGGGATAACGTGTATCCTTAAGACGTTTGGAGAAACGCTTATCCGGATAAGCGTGGTGTTTCTGGACTGACTCTCTAAAGTCAGAGTGGTCCAGAAAAGTACTCAATTTACGCTTGGGATACCTGAAATGGAATTTCTCCTGCTGTGAAGCTGACTCCTCCACTGGAGGAGCTGGGGAAGAAATATCCAACATTTTATTAATGGACGCTATGAGATCATTCACTATGGCGTCCCCATCAGGTGTATCCAGATTGAGAGCGGTCTCAGGATCAGAATCCTGATCAGCTACCTCTGCCTCATCACACAGAGAGCCTTCCTGCTGGGACCCTGACCAGTGTGATGAAGTCGAGGGTCGCTCATAGCGAGCTCGCTTAGGCTGTCTGGGACTGTCGTCCGTGTCAGAGCCATCACACCGGGATGCATGGGACCCCCCCGGAGCACGGATTTGTTCCAAATGGGGGAGGCCAGTGAGCATTGAATCAACAGTGCCCATGGTCTGAGTTACCGGTCTGGACTGCAAAGTCTCAAGGATTTTAGACATAGTCACCGACAGTTTATCAGCAAAAACTGCAAACTCCGTCCCTGTCACCTGGACAGTGTTCACAGGCGGTTCTCCTTGGGCCACTTCTAGCAGAGACCCTGGCTGAGCAAGTGCTACAGGGGCCGAGCATTGCACACAATGGGGGTCAGTGGCACCTGCCGGTAGAACAGCCCCACATGCGGTACAAGTAGCATAGAAAGCCTGTGTCTTGGCCCCCTTGCTTTTTGCGGACGACATGCTGTTGTCTAGCAATCTAGGAGGGTATATAGCCAAGAATCGCGACCGTACAGTGCACTGTATAGCATACAAGCATAAAGTACAAATGAACACTTCGGCACTAGTGGGGTCAGCACCCGAGGTGCCTCTTACCGCCCGCTGCCAGCGGGTGTGTGGTCGCCAGAATCCCGTGTCTGGGTCTCCCAGAGCTTGTCTCCCCTCTCCAGTCAGACTGCAAACAGGAATGGCTGCCGGCGTCCTATGAAGAGGGGCGGGCCGTGGGCGTGCCCCAGACAAAGTGCGGGAAACTGGCGTCCCACTGTGTCCAGTGAGGGAGGTGGAGTATGCTAAGCAGACTCCAGCCCTCAGCGCTGACGTTCTGACCAGCGTCCCGCCCTTCCCCTGACTGGCAGGCCTGGGGGCGGGAACGAAACGGAACTAGGCCGCAAAAGCCGGGGACTCGATTTATAAGCGCGGCCGTCATATATGCACGGCCAGCGCGGAAGTCCCCGGTGCACCACAAGTCCCAGCCGCGCCGCAGTGTAAAAAACCGCCAGCAGCGGCTGGCGCGGCAGTCCCTAATACATAAACTCACGCAGCAAAGCTGCGGTGAGTAAAGCACAAGCGTGTCGCGCTGCTGTCCCCGGCGCACTAACACACCCAGCAATGCTGCAGTGTGTGTGCGCGATTTGTACGGGGACACAGAGTACCTTAATGTAGCAGGGTCCTGTCCCTGACGATACTCATCTCCACGTCCAGCAGATTCCCAGGGGCTGTGGACGGAGCACGGTCTCCTGTGCTTGGAGACCGATAGGATCCCACTTCACCCAGAGCCCTAAGGGGATGGGGAAGGAAAACAGCATGTGGGCTCCAGCCTCCGTACCCGCAATGGGTACCTCAACCTTAACAAACACCGCCAACAAACGTGGGGTGAGAAGGGAGCATGCTGGGGGCCCAAGTATGGGCCCTCTTTTCTTCCATCCGACATAGTCAGCAGCTGCTGCTGACTAAACAGTGGAGCTATGCGTGCATGTCTGACCTCCTTCGCACAAAGCATGAAAACTGAGGAGCCCGTGATCCCACGGGGGGTGTATAGGCAGTAGGGGAGGGGCCTTACACTTTTTAGTGTAATACTTTGTGTGGCCTCCGGAGGCAGTAGCTATACACCCAATTGTCTGGGTCTCCCAATAGAGCGACAAAGAAATAAGCATTTGAGGATTTAAAAAGAGAAGGATACATTAAAAACCTGGAAATAAAAGTCATTCCTAATACTTAAGGGGTGAAGGAAGAATAATCCTCATTGTGGAGACTATTTATGTGTAGACACATGAGCAGGCAGTGATGCAGAGAGGTGCCAGATTTACAGCCCTGTATTTCACGGCTAACAGATCCGCATCCATTTTGAGTGCTGTAGCCTTACTGAGCGCATGATGATTGTGGGGAGAACTGTGCAGTCAGAGAAGTGAGCAGCAGATGTCACTGCAGGACGCACACGCTGCACAGATGCTGCTTGCCGGACGCGCCCCAGTCACTTCCTATAAGCGGCAGTGAACGGTGCTGGATCTAGCTCAGCGTGCGGGAAAATTCAGACTTGATTGTGTTAAGTCTCGGTTCTTTTAAAGGAAAAGTGCGATCTAAGGCTGTGTGCGCACACAGCGTTTTTTTTTTTGCGCTGCGTTTTTGGCCAAAGGGGGAGAGAAAAAAAAAAAAAAAAAACGCACTGCACTCGCGGTACACCAGTGTACCACGAGTGCAGGGAGAGAATCGTAATAGCCGGCTACGGAGGAGAGGGAGATAAATCCCTCCCTCCCCTCATCAGCGCCGGCCCGCCCGCCCCTCCACAGCGCCGGCCCGCCCCTCGCACAGTCAAACTTCAGTCGCAGGGACACTCGCATGACACTCGGCTCCCGCTGTGCTGCCAGCAGGAGTAGAGAGTCATGCGAGGATCGAACTAGTGCCCCGTGTGGCCCCAGCCTAAGGGTACAACTTGTAGACTAGGTCAGAACGGGTTTTAACCAATCCCCTTTACTGTCACTCAGCAGCGAGGCCACCGATCAGGTCTCAATCATGCATTATTAAGGCGAGCGTCACATTGATGTTTCTTAAAGCCATTGTAAGACTCACAATCACTTATCCAGTGTATTGTTGATAAATGCTTCAGACTGAAATGTCTTGAAGGAAATCTGTCATCAGGTTTTTGCTATGTAATCTAAGCGCAGCATGATGTAGGGGCAGAGACCCTGATTCCAGCTTACTGCACAATGTTTTGCTATTTCAATAAAATCAGTGTTTTATCGGCAGGAGATCAGTGGAGGACAAAAGGCATCGTGCCTCCTGGTCCAACTGCACCCCCCCATCACTGATTGGCAGCTTTCTGTTTTCTCTGCATATTGACAGAAAGCTGCCAATCAGTGGTGTGGGCTGTATTCAGGGCTCATTATTCAGAGCTCTGCAGCAGAGAAAAAGTGATCTTACCACAACTGCTGCACCCAGTAAACTAAGTGATACATAGCTGGAATCAGGGTCTCAGTCACTACATCATGCTGCTGTCAGATTCCATAGCAAAAACTTGCTGACGGATTCCGTTTACAGAGAACCTGTCATTACAATTTAGCCTGAACTTCTTTTGCAAACGAGGCCCAAGAATCAGCTTATTGACATAGGTCCAGCTTAAGAAGTCCAGGTTATTGCCAGGAGATGCGGCACCAATTTGGTCCGCAGATCCTATACACGCCTGCCTTGCAGACGAGCACACAAAGGCAGTCACGTCCACAGTTTGCGGATCCAAGTGACCAGTTGTCTAACATTTAGTCTGAACACAGCCTAAGGCCGGATTCACACATCCGTGTGTCAAGATCCAAGTACTGACTGCGATGCAAGAACTGGGTCTCCTGACCCGACTTTGACGGCTTGATAAATGCCCATTAGACTGTTGAGTTCAGGTCAGGAGATATCGCAGCTGATCAGTGACTCATGTGATGGATGTGTGAACACGGGCTTATAATTATTTACATGTAACCCTCGCTCTTTCTATGGGTTTTGGGTTAAAGTTCAGGCTTGCTGATGTGCAGATTTATTCTTCTATAAAAACAGTCATATGTATAGATGACGGCACAATGGCCGCAGTGGTTTATGAGTGTCACATGTTGTATTTCCGGAGCCTCCGTGTCAGAACAATAGGCACGCTTGTATCAGCCTTTCTTCTTATCTCTGCGTGTGCTTTAATATATGTTGTGAGAACAGCACATGGGGATATCCTAGGAATCACTGGTCCCTCGCCTGTCACAAATCAGTGGAGCTTTATACACTCCTGGATTCCTGCAGAACGACATGTGCAAGCCATAAAATGCTTCAATGCGGATTGTCAAAGCCTCACACGTTACTCATCCAGTCATGCACTTCTCATCCCAGAGGACGTGGGCATCTGGGCAAATTCTTACACCCACAGATCCCTTAGTGGGCTGAGGGATCGGGCCGGCATTAGTTGGTATGAAGTAGGCAAATATAAACTGGAAAAAAGTCACCAAACAGAGTGGAGGGAAAAAATATAGGTTTACATGTGCAAAACTGCATTACTTGAAATGCACATAACAGGAATAATTGTGTGCTGTAGCTTTAAGAGATAATCCGGCTGCAGCGCCTACTTGAGCTGCTCTTGCAAAACTGCTAGGAAGTGATTGATTTTGGAACCAATGCAAGAAAATACATGGAGACTGCCGGAAGAATCAGTGACGGGGCAGCAGAAATTATATACTGAGGCCATATACCTCTTCACACACAGACACTAAAGACCCTGTCACACACAGAGATAAATCTGCGGCAGATCTGTGGTTGCAGGGAAATTGTGGACAATCAGTGCCAGGTTGTGGCTGTGTACAAATGGAACAATATGTCCATGATTTCACTGCAACCACAGATCTGCCAAAGATTTATCTCTGTGTGTAACAGGGCCTTTAGGCTATGTGCCCACGCTGCGGAAAATGCGCAGATTTTGCCGCGGATTTTTCAGAAATCTGCAGGACAGCTACTCCCCAGCAATTTCTATGGCATTTGGGAAATGCTGTGCCCACGCTGCGGATTTTTCCGCAGCGGAAATCGTGCGGATTTCTGTGCGGAAAAATCTACATCATGTCAATTATTGTTGCGGATTTACCTGCGGATTTTGCCTATTCAATTGAATGTGTAAAAAAAAAAAAAAAAAAAACGCAGAATACGCAACGAAATCCACGTCAAATCCGCGACAAATCCACAACAAATCCGCACAAAATCAGCACCTATGAAAAGGTGCCGATTCCGGGGGAATGCTGCGGATTTAGCTGCAGAAAAATCCGCAGATACAGAGTCCCATAGGCACATAGCATAAGGCTATGTGCCCACGGGACAACGTACCCACAGACTTTGCCGCAGGTTTCCCGTAGCTGCTGTCCGCAATCCACAGCTATCCATTGCTGCGTGATTTGAGCATTTTTATTGCGGTAAACCTGCGGACAAGTGTGGAAAGACCTGCGGAATTCAAGCCCTCTATCTCCATAGGGGAAAGGCGGGAATTCTGCAAATATTTCCGCATGAATAATTGACATGCAGTTACACGCGGCTGCGGGAAATACGCAGCATATTCCGCAGCCGCACATACCGCAGCATTGATACAGCACTCCCCAAATCCCATAGGATAACATGGGGAGTGTCTGTACTTGCGCAAACCTGCGGATTTATCTAGAAAATCCAGAGAAATCCGCAGCAAAATCCGCGGGTACATTGTCCCATGGGCACATAGCCTAATAATTTTATATACACTACAATTAAAAAGTTTAGGGTAACTTTGATATTTCCTTATTTTTGAAAGAAAAGCACATTTTATTTCAATGAAGCTAACATTAAATTAAACAGAAAAACACTTTATACATTGTTAATGTGGTAAATGACTATTCTAGCTGAAAATGTCTGGTTTTTAATGCAATATCTACATAAGTGTATAGAGGCCCATTTCCAACAACCAGCACTCCAGTGTTCTAATGGTACATTGTGTTTGCTGTGTTAGAAGGCTAATGGATGTTTAGAAATCCCTTGAAAACCCTTGTGCAAGTATACTAGCACAGCTGAAAACAGTTTTGCTGATTAGAGAAGCTATAAAACGGACCTTCCTTTGAGCTAGTTGAGAATCTGGAGCATTAAATTTGTTGGTTCCATTAAACTCTCAAAATGGCCAGAAAAAGAGAACTTTCCTGTGAAACTCGACAGTCTATTCTTGTTCTTAGAAATGAAGAATATTCCATGCGAGAAATTGCCAAGAAACTGAAGATTTCCTACAACGGTGTGTACTACTCCATTCAGAGGAGAGCACAAACAGGCTCTAACCAGAGTACAAAGAGAAGTGGGAGGCCACGCTGCACAACTGAGCAACAAGACAAGTACATTACAGTCTCTAATGTGAGAAATCGATGCTTCACAGGTCCTCAACTGGCAGCTTCATTAAATAGCACCCGCAAAATGCCAGTGTCAATGTCTACAGTGAAGAGGCGACTCCGGGATGCCGGCCTTCAGGGCAGAGTGGCAAAGAAAAAGCCATGACTGAGACTGGCTAATAAAAGGAAAAGATTAATATGGGCAAAAGAACACAGACATTGGACAGAGGAAGATTGGAAAAAAGTGTTATGGACAGACAAATCGAAGTTTGAGGTGTTTGGATCACACAGAAGAACATTTGTGAGACGCAGAACAACTGAAAAGATGCTGGAAAAGTGCCTTACGCCATCTGTCAAGCATGCTGGAGGTAATGTGATGGTCTGGGGTTGCTTTGGTGCTGGTAAAGTGGGAGATTTGTACAAGGTAAAAGGGATTTTGAATAAGGAAGGCTATCACTCCATTTTGCAACGCCATGCCGTACCCTGTGGACAGCGCTTGATGGGAGCCAATTTCATCCTACAACAGGACAATGACCCAAAGCACACCTCCAAATTCTGCATGAACTATTTAGGGACGAAGCCGGCCGCTGGTATTCTATCTGTAATGGAGTGGCCAGCTCGGTCACCAGACCTCAACCCTATTGAGCTGTTGTGGGAGTAGCTTGACGGTATGGTGCGCAAAAAGCGCCCATCAAGCCAATCCAACTTGTGTGGGGGGGGGGGAGAGAATGGGGGGGAAATATCTCCAGATTACCTCCGCAAATTAACAGCTAGAATGCCAAAGGTCTGCAAAGCTGGAATTGCTGAAAAGGAGCATTCTGTGCCGAGAGCAAAGTCTGAAGGAGAAAATTATTTCAAGTAAAAATCATTATTTCTAACCTCATCACTGTCTGGACGATATTTTCTATTCATTATGCAGCTCATTTGATAAATAAAAGAATAAAAAGTATGATTTTTCATGGAAAAGACAATTGTCTGGGTGACCCCAAATTTTTGAACTGTAGTGTACCTGAGAAGGGAATAAGCCCAAATGTGGACAGGGACTACTTGCCACCAGCTTTCTCTTCCTCAGAGGTATAAACACATCACAATGGGCCCCCGCTATGCCACAGTAAGATATAAGCTCTGTCCTAATGGGACAATGCCTTTAAAAGAAGTGGTTCACCCATATTTATTTATTGTCTAGATTGATATTATGTTAAGAAACAATGTTTCTCTCAAATACCTTATGCTGGCAATAGTGACTGAGTGGTGCTATTGTAGTCCGCTCTTCCCCATCAATTGACCTCTGGGCTCCGTGACCTCGAGGATCCGGTGACGTCCCGTCAACTTCCTGCTGACCTGACATCGCCGCGGTTGGCCGAAGTCTCCGTGAGTGATTGACTGTGGGCGGTGTTTCACCGCTCAGCACAGGCCGGCGTGACAGCCCATCAGCTCCCTGCTCCCTCACGGCAGAGCGCCGCAAGCAGGAGACACAGCTCAGTGAGTCAGGAAGACCGGGGCCGGCCGCGGTGATGTCACGTGATCAGGAAGTTGATGTGACATCACCGGATCCCCGAGGTCATGGAGCCCGGGAGTCAAGTGATGGGGAAGAGCGGACTGCAATAGCGCCACTCACAGGCACTATTGCCAACATAAGGTATTTGAGATAAACAGTTTCTCAACATAATATCGATCTAGCAAATTATAAATATGGGTGAACCACCCCTTTTATTTAAAGGGATTTTTGGGGACTTTTTAAAAATTTTGCAGTCACAAAAAAAGGCGTTGTAAAAATAAAGAGCTTTAAAAAGACCTCCTATTCATCACTCGCATGTACACTGCAGCCAATCACTGGCATGTCATTCCACCAGTAATGATGAGGCAAGTTCTTCAGTCACCTGACCTCTGCAGCCAATCAATGGCCGTGCAGGACAGAAGAGACCACAGGAATGAAGAGGGATCAGCGTGCAAAATCCATAAAAACAGTTTGCAGATGTGATCTGTATGCCATCCGTTTTTTAATGGAGCCAAAATAACTTGAACTACACAAACAGACCAGATGTCACGCTAGGTACGGGGGGGGGGAAATAGCAAGCGAGTGGTGAAAGGGAAGGGAACCAGTGAGTCTAGGGAAGGGGGAGATGGTGACCCCTGACCAAACCTACAGCTGGTCCCTGGGGTCCCTCAAGACACTAGATTGGTTCTGCACCTATGCGCAAAGCAGGATACCGGACCCTAAATAGTGAACGGGTGGGATGAGCTCTTTGTGACCCCACTAAACAATAAACAAGTCAACAAGAATACACAGGTGAAATATCATGCACTACTTATCCACAGATGACACTGGCAGGAGTTCATCAACCATACTACAGATTAGTACAAGCCACCAGCTTGCAACCAGAGCTAGAATAAACTGAAAAATATCACCAGCACCAGTCCAGGCAAGAAGGGCATATGATCAGCAGCTGGGACCAAAAGGGGTAGAGATGAAAATCCATCAGGAAAGCTACCTATACAATGAATACTGACAGCAGGAATGATGGAAAGTCAGGGAGCATTTTGCGCAGCCAAACGCTGTGACCTTCTATTGCCAGAAACCACATGACTGTCTGCTACCCGTGATGCCAGAACATGACATAAAAAAAAAAAACCACAACAAGATATGTGCATACCTCTATTAAATTGCAGAAGTCCGTATGATAACGGACATCACATGAACCTTAAAAAGTAAAAATAATACTCGTGGTGAGAAAAAGGCCTAACGCTTCTTAAATATTTTATCACAATCACTACTTTTTGCAAAACTTTGAAAAGTCCCAAAAACCTTATTGTATGCAAGAAATGGTTACATAATGACTCAAAAATAATGCAAAAATTGTTTAAAAGAACTGAGAGTCCTCAGTGGTTGATACCTTTTAATGGCTAACTGAAAAGATGGTAATAATAGCAACCATTAAAAGGTATCAACCACTGAGGACTCTCAGTTCTTTTAAACAATTTTTGTATCTCTACTGGCTAACACGGTACAAAGATATATTCAAAAATAATGAAAAAGTTACAATGTCAGACGAAGAAGGGAACTAGTAAAACAACCACCAGCCTGTTACCGTCAGCCATTTCCCTGCCTCGTTACACTGATTAAAGCCATAAAAGTGGGTCTGGCCGTGCTTCACTTGCAGGAGTCAGGAACGCTTCCTTCCTGACAGGCGTCTGAGCGTCAGATGAGAGGAGCGACCATGGAGCGAGGCCCGCCTGTCCTGTTTACTGTAAGTGTAGATGCCAGGAAAACGAGACTCCAGGCGCTGCGCCAAACATCATGGGCTTAAGTACTTCACGGCCAGATTAACCGTAAATATTCTCTACTACCTGTCAAACGTGGAACCGCAGCAGATGACAGTGATGGGATGGGGGGGGGGGGTTCACATAATTGCTTCTATTTTCATAACAAACATAATAATTGATATTTTTTCCTGGGCAGCTGGAAGACGACAGATCCTGCGCATTTGCCCTTTTAAAGACGTGGACATAACAGAAGGTCCCCTGCCTGGAACAGCTCAGTACTTAAAGGGGATATCCCAGAATGTATTATTTTTCATGCTCCCATAGTCCTGTCACCTAGCCTGCCTCCAGATCCTCACTGGCTCATTTCATATATCTTTTTCTGACCCCGGTCCCTCTATAATTGTGGCTTTCTGCTTAGTGCTGCCCATGTGACCACTGTAAACTACATTTCCCACAAGCACCTGCTTATTGCCCAACTCCTGCTCTCCCTCATGCGCGGATAACATTAGTTGCTCCTCCACCTCCTCTGAGATCCGCTTGTGGCCACCAGGGTAGATCTGAGGATACCTGGTGGTGGGGCAGAGTTACATTTAGGCCTCTTTTTTCGTCCGTTTTTAGACAGGTACCAGAGACACGGACACTGGTCCGTATTCTGACGTGGACCGTGTGCAGCATGTCACACAGAGCGACATGTCAGTTTTTCTCTGGCAGCAGTGATGTCACATGGCCAGCACACTGATGTGATCCGTGTGACCTTAGTATTACACGTACAAGAGAAAACACAGTCTTTGAAATACAATGATTTTCTATACTTGCCTGTCTCAAGCGCTGCAGTCACTTGCTTCCGGACACGCTCATTATGCTCATGAATATTCACTGGACTCACCATGGACCCGGAAGCAGCAGCAGCGCTGGAGACAGGTGAGTATAGAAGTTCCTGCTGTCCGCGTGCCATCACAGATAGTACACAGAGATCACACTGACAACACACATACGCACCTACACCATGGACCATGAAAAACGTGTGTGTTTTGCATGGACGTGTGAATGTGACCTTAGGACTCATGACATTGACCAATTTTCTCGTCCAAGTGCTATCTGTTATTTTCACGCCTTGTACTAGGACCTATGATATTCTATGGGGTGGTGCCCATGTCTGATTTTTTTTCCTCGGACCAAGTGGTCCACAGTAGAAAAAAAATGTTTTTTAATAAATCAGTGACGTTTTATTTTGAGTAGAGGATGGGATCAAAATCAGCAATGCCAGTCTATGGATCCAAGGAAAATATTGGGCTGTACTCCAATGACACTCATGTGCAGTGCCATTTTTTTTTTTTTTTTTTTCTTTGCTCTCTACCCCCCCCAAAAAAAAACAAAAAAAAACACAACTGATCACACTGAGCAAAGTCTGATTACCACAAACAGACCACTTAGGGTACTTTCACACATCCGTTTTTTGCTATCAAGCACGATCCGGCAAAAAAACTGATGCAATGGATCCGGCGAAAAAAACGGATCAGTCGCATCAGTTTTCTTCCATGCGTTCCTTCTGTTTTTTGACAGATCCGTTGTGATACTGAGCATGCTCAGTTCAAAAAAGAAGGGAATTTTGTTTACTTACCGTAAATTCCTTTTCTTCTAGCTCCAATTGGGAGACCCAGACAATTGGGTGTATAGCTTCTGCCTCCGGAGGCCACACAAAGTATTACACTAAAAGTGTAAAGCCCCTCCCCTTCAGCCTATACACCCCCCGTACTGCTACGGGCTCATCAGTTTTGGTGCAAAAGCCAGAAGGAGGAAAAAATTATAAACTGGTTTAAAGTAAATTCAATCCGAAGGAATATCGGAGAACTGAAACCATTTAACATGAACAACATGTGTATACAAAAAACAGGGGCGGGTGCTGGGTCTCCCAATTGGAGCTAGAAGAAAAGGAATTTACGGTAAGTAAACAAAATTCCCTTCTTCTTTGTCGCTCCTTATTGGGAGACCCAGACAATTGGGACGTCCAAAAGCAGTCCCTGGGTGGGTAAATAATACCTCATATTAGAGCCGTAACGGCTCCGTCCTACAGGTGGGCAACTGCCGCCTGAAGGACTCGCCTACCTAGGCTGGCATCTGCCGAAGCATAGGTATGCATCTGATAGTGTTTCGTGAAAGTGTGCAGGCTCGACCAGGTAGCTGCCTGACACATCTGCTGAGCCGTAGCCTGGTGTCGCAAGGCCCAGGACGCTCCCACGGCCCTGGTAGAATGGGCCTTCAGTCCTGAGGGAACCGGAAGCCCCGAGGAACGGTAAGCTTCGAGAATTGGTTCCTTGATCCACCGAGCCAGGGTTGATTTGGAAGCTTGTGTCCCTTTACGCTGGCCAGCGACAAGGACAAAGAGGGCATCGGAGCGGCGCAGGGGCGCCGTACGAGAAATGTAGAGTCTGAGTGCTCTCACCAGATCTAACAAGTGCAAATCCTTTTCACATTGGTGAACTGGATGAGGACCCAAAGAGGGTAAGACGAAACGGGGATACCTTAGGGAGAAAGTCCGGGACCGGACGTAGAACCACCCTATCCTGGTGAAACACCAGGAAGGGGGCTTTGCATGACAGCGCTGCCAGCTGAGATACTCTTCTGAGTGATGTGACGAGGGTAAGGAGATGTCCTGATTGAGATGAAAAGTGGGCAAGGCAAATGGCCAGGGAGAAAACGCCTGAGCAGAGCACCACGACAGGAATATTTTCCACGTCCTGTGGTAGATCTTGGCGGACGTTGGTTTCCTAGCCTGTCTCATAGTGGCAATGACCTCTTGAGATAATCCTGAAGACGCTAGGATCCAGGACTCAATGGCCACACAGTCAGGTTGAGGGCCGCAGAATTCAGATGGAAAAACGGCCCTTGAGACAGCAAATCTGGTCGGTCTGGCAGTGCCCACGGTTGGCCGACCGTGAGATGCCACAGATCCGGGTACCACGACCTCCTCGGCCAGTCTGGAGCGACGAGGATGGCGCGGCGGCAGTCGGCCCTTATCTTGCGTAACACTCTGGGCAACAGAGCCAGAGGAAGAAACACATAAGGAAGCTGAAACTGCGACCAATCCTGAACTAAGGCGTCTGCCGCCAGAGCTCTGTGATCTTGAGATCGAGCCATGAATGTTGGGACCTTGTTGTTGTGCCGTGACGCCATTAGGTCGACGTCCGGCATCCCCCAGCGGCAACAGATCTCCTGAAAACACGTCCGGGTGAAGGGACCATTCCCCTGCGTCCATGCCCTGGCGACTGAGAAAGTCTGCTTCCCAGTTTTCTACGCCCGGGATGTGAACTGCGGATATGGTGGATGCTGTGGCTTCCACCCACAGCAGAATCCTCCGGACTTCCTGGAAGGCTTGCCGACTGCGTGTCCCACCTTGGTGGTTGATGTAAGCCACCGCTGTGGAGTTGTCCGACTGAATTCGGATCTGCTTGCCTTCCAGCCACTGCTGGAACGCTTTTAGGGCAAGATACACTGCCCTGATCTCCAGAACATTGATCTGAAGTGAGGACTCTTGCTGAGTCCACGTACCCTGAGCCCTGTGGTGGAGAAAAACTGCTCCCCACCCTGACAGGCTCGCGTCCGTCGTGACCACCGCCCAGGATGGGGGTAGGAAGGATTTCCCTTTCGATAATGAGGTGGGAAGAAGCCACCACCGAAGGGAAGCTTTGGTTGCTTGAGAGAGGGAGACGTTCCTGTCTAGGGACGTCGGCCTCCTGTCCCACTTGCGTAGGATGTCCCATTGAAGAGGACGCAGGTGAAACTGCGCGAAAGGGACTGCTTCCATTGCTGCCACCATCTTCCCCAGGAAGTGCATGAGGTGCCTCAAGGGGTGTGACCGACCTTGAAGGAGAGATTGTACCCCTGTGTGTAGTGAACGCTGTTTGTCCAGCGGAAGCTTCACTATCGCTGGAAGAGTATGAAACTCCATGCCAAGATATGTCAGCGATTGGACCGGTGTCAGATTTGACTTTGGAAAATTGATGATCCACCCGAAACTCTGGAGAATCT
The DNA here is from genome assembly GCF_048569485.1 of Anomaloglossus baeobatrachus. NCBI lineage: Eukaryota > Metazoa > Chordata > Amphibia > Anura > Aromobatidae > Anomaloglossus > Anomaloglossus baeobatrachus. Next base: position 66,342,997 of record NC_134359.1, on the reverse strand, counting down.
CCAGAGTAACGTTGAGGCTGTGTTGGCATGCCTCTTGAGAGGGTGCCTTGACCAGCAGATCGTCTAAGTAAGGTATCACTGAGTGACCCTGAGAGTGGAGGACCGCAACTACTGTAGCCATGACCTTGGTGAAAACCCTTGGGGCTGTCGCCAGGCCGAACGGCAGTGCCGCGAACTGAAGGTGTTCGTCTCCTATGGCGAAGCGCAAGAAGCGCTGATGCTCTGGAGCAATTGGCACGTGGAGATAAGCATCCTTGATATCGATCGATGCTAGGAAATCTCCTTGGGACATTGAGGCGATGACGGAGCGGAGGGATTCCATCCGGAACCGCCTGGTCCTTACGTGTTTGTTGAGCAGTTTTAGGTCCAAAACAGGACGGAAGGACCCGTCCTTCTTTGGAACCACAAACAGGTTGGAGTAGAACCGTGACCCTGTTGCTGAAGAGGAACCGGGACCACCACTCCTTCTGCCTTCAGAATGCCCACCGCCTGCAGAAGAGCCTCGGCTCGCTCGGGAGGCGGAGATGTTCTGAAGAATCGAGTCGGAGGACGAGAGCTGAACTCTATCCTGTAACCGTGAGACAAAATGTCTCTCACCCAACGGTCTTTTACTTGTGGCAGCCAGGTGTCGCAAAAGCGGGAGAGCCTGCCACCGACCGAGGATGCGGTGTGAGGAGGCCGTAAGTCATGAGGAAGCCGCCTTGGTAGCGGCACCTCCGGCGGTCTTTTTAGGGCGTGATTTAGACCGCCATGTGTCGGCGTTCCTCTGATCCTTCTGAGGCCTTTTGGACGAGGAGAATTGTGACCTGTCCGCACCCCGAAAGGACCGAAACCTCGACTGTCCCCTCCTCTGTTGGGGTGTTTTTGGTTTGGCTTGGGGTAAGGATGTTTCCTTTCCCTTGGATTGTTTGATGATTTCATCCAATCTCTCACCAAACAAACGGTCGCCAGAAAACGGCAATCCAGTTAAGCACTTTTTGGAAGCCGAATCTGCCTTCCATTCCCGCAGCCACAAGGCCCTGCGTATTACCACCGAATTGGCGGCTGCAACCGCCGTACGGGTCGCAGAGTCCCGGACAGCATTAATAGCGTAGGACGCAAATGCCGACGTTTGAGAGGTTATGGACGCCACCTGCGGCGCAGACGTACGTGAGTGCGTCAATTTGCGCCTGACCAGCTGAGATAGCTTGGAGTGCCCATACGGCTGCGAATGCTGGAGCAAAAGACGCGCCGATAGCTTCATAGATGGATTTCAACCAGAGCTCCATCTGTCTGTCAGTGGCATCCTTGAGTGAAGCTCCATCTTCCACTGCAACTATGGATCTAGCCGCCAGTCTGGAGATTGGAGGATCCACCTTGGGACACTGAGTCCAGCCCTTGACCACGTCAGGGGGAAAAGGGTAACGTGTATCCTTAAGGCGCTTGGAAAAACGCTTATCTGGATAAGCTCGGTGTTTCTGGACTGCCTCTCTGAAGTCAGAGTGGTCCAGAAACATACTCTTTGTACGCTTGGGAAACCTGAAATGGAATTTCTCCTGCTGAGAGGCTGACTCCTCCACTGGAGGAGCTGAGGGAGAAATATTCAACATTTCATTGATGGACGCAATAAGATCATTCACTATGGCGTCCCCATCAGGAGTATCAAGGTTGAGAGCGGCTTCAGGATCAGAATCCTGATCAGCTACCTCCGCTTCATCATACAGAGAGTCCTCTCGCTGAGACCCTGAACATTGTGATGATGTCGAGGGAATTTCATAGCGAGCTCGCTTAGTCGGTCTGGGGCTGCGGTCCGTGTCAGAGACCTCACCCTGGGATCCATGAGACACCCCGGGAAGACATTGCTGTTCCAACTGAGGGGAACCAGGGGACAATGATACCACAGTGCCCCTGGCTTGAGATGCCGGCCTGGACTGCAAGGCTTCTAATATCTTAGCCATAGTCTCAGAAAGTCTTTCAGTAAAAACTGCAAACTCCGTCCCTGTCACCTGGACAGTGTTAACAGGTGGTTCTCCCTGGGCCGCCCTTAGCAGAGGCTCCGGCTGAGAAAGTGCCACAGGGGCCGAGCATTGCACACAATGAGGGTCAGTGGAACCTGCCGGCAGTATAGCCGTACATGCTGCACAGGCAGCATAGTAAGTCTGTGCCATGGCACCCTTGCTATTTGTGGACGACATGCTGTTGTCTCCTCTGAGCAATACAGGAGGGTAAATAGCCACAAATCAACAGTGCACCCTACAGTGTAAAGTATAGACTATAATCATATAAACTATAAATACACTTCTGCACTAGTGGGGCCAGCACCACAGGTGCTGCTTACCGCCTGCGCAAAGCGTTTGTGTGGGCACCAGAATTCCTGCCTGGGTCTCTTTGAGCTTGTCTCTCCTCTCCAGCGTTAGCAGAGCTGAGAGGAATGGCTGCCGGCGTCCTGGGGAGAGGAGGGAGCCGTGGGCGTGACCCAGAAAAGTGCGGGAACTGGTGCCCCACTGTGCAGAGTGAGGGGGGTGGAGTATGCAAAGCATGCTCCAGCCCTCAGTGCTGCCGACCTGTACAGCGTCCCGCCCTTTCCCTGACTGGCAGGGCTGGGGGCGGGAAAAGAATGAGACTAGGCCGCAGAAGCCGGGGACTATAGTTATAAGCGCGGCCGCCGTATAAGCGCGGTCGGCGCGGAAGTCCCCGGCGCACTAACAGTCCCAGCCGCGCCGCAGGGATAACCATGGCAGCGGCGGTCAGCGCGGCAGTCCCCCTACACAAATACACTCAGCGACGCTGAAGTGTATAGTGGCACAAATGCAGCCAGCGCTGCTGTCCCCGGTGCACTAGCACACCCAGCAATGCTGGAGTGTTGCTGTGCGCGGTCCCCACGGGGACACAGAGTACCTCCAAGTAGCAGGGCCATGTCCCTGAACGATACTCGGCTCCTATCCAGCAGGGTCCTCAGGAGCTGTGGATGGAGCACGGTCTCCTGTGCCTGGAGACCGATGGGATCCCACTTCACCCAGAGCCCTAATTGAGGGATGGGGAAGGAAAGCAGCATGTGGGCTCCAGCCTCCGTACCCGCAATGGATACCTCAACCTTAACAACACCGCCGACAAGAGTGGGGTGAGAAGGGAGCATGCTGGGGGCCCTGTTATGGGCCCTCTTTTCTTCCATCCGACATAGTCAGCAGCTGCTGCTGACTAAGCTGTGGAGCTATGCGTGGATGTCTGACCTCCTTCGCACAAAGCATAAAAACTGATGAGCCCGTAGCAGTACGGGGGGTGTATAGGCTGAAGGGGAGGGGCTTTACACTTTTAGTGTAATACTTTGTGTGTCCTCCGGAGGCATAGCTATACACCCCAATTGTCTGGGTCTCCCAATTAGGAGCGACAAAGAAAAACGGATCCGTCATCGGATTCCGTCATAGGCCAGATGACAATGGATCCGGCGCCCATAGGCTTCCATTATACAACATGCCGGATGGCGCTGGATCCGGCGTGGACCTTTTTTTTTTTTTTGCCGGAGACAAAAAACGTTCCATGCTTCGTACTTTCCGGCAGCCGGACGAAGACATTTCGACGGATCCGGTGGACGCGGTATGCAACGCAAGGCCATCCGACACAATCCGGCGCTAATACAAGTCAATGGGGAATAAAACGGATCCGGCACCAGATCAGTTTTATCCGCAAATCGCCGGATCGTGCCTGACGGCAAAAACCGAATGTGTGAAACCAGCCTTAAAGATCTAATATTAGTGATTATTTCCCGTCACCATCACCCTGTGTAAATGTCTTCAATTTTCCATCCTGCAGTTCAGTATGTGATTCAGATATTAAGTGTCCTCTCCTGGGTCCAAAACCTGTACCCTGTCTGTTTCCCACATCAGCCAACCACAGTGCAGCTTTTATTTTACCAGAGGTGTTCAAAAAATGAAAGCTGAGCTCCGATTGGTTTCTCTTTCAGACAGTGTAGATAAAGGCGTAGTGCTGTGTATAGGAGGCGGTGTCCACCACATCAAATCCGGATTACAGAGGTTGGCCATCTCCTATCTCAGTAATGGGAAAGTATCACTGAATACAGATTTTAACCAGAATTGAAGTTTGGATAATGACTGATCAATTCTGGCAGAGAAAGAAGCAGATTTATCTGATAGGAAATAATACAAAGTTGCTTATTTCCATGTGTACTATTGATTTAGGAAGTAAAAATTAAAACGACGGTCATACTTTAAGGATTTTTAAGCCATAGAGCAATTGATATTGTATAAGGCTGCTTTCACACATCACTTTTTTTGCATCAGGCACAATCCGGCTCAAAAATCTATGCAACGGATGCGGCGAAAAAAAACTGATCCGTTGCATAAGTTTTTCCATGCGGCCCATCCGTTTTTTGATGGATCCGGTTTGATACTGAGCATGCGCAGTTCAAAAAAACCGCATCCGGTCTCCAGATGTGCTTTTTTGCCGCAGGATGCCGCATCCGGGGTCCATAGGCTTGTATTGTAAATCGCGACGGATCCGGCACGATGCGGTTTTTTGCCGCAGACAGAAAACGCTGCAAGCAACATTCCATCTGGCCGCCGCATTGGCTAAATATGCCATATCCGGCAAAAAACGGACGCAACGCAAGGCCATGCGGCACCATCCGGCGATAATGCAAGTCTATGAGGAAAAAAAAAAAATATCGCATCTGGCGGCAAAAAAACGGATGTGTTTTCTGCAAATCGCCGGATTGTGCCTGATTGCAAAAAACTGATTTGTGAAAGCAGCCTTACCCGATACATCTCTTGCATTTTGAAGTGTCACCTTTAAGCTATGTGCGCACAGTCTATGGAGATTGTGCAGGAGCCATGCGCACGTGGCGTATTAGAACGCAGCGATTCTGCTGCTGCCCGAATTGCTGCGTTCTAAGAAGTGACATGTCACTTCTTCCGTGCGGTTTGCATGCGGTCTATGGCAGGAGCTGCATGCAGAGCGCACGTTCTCTGCCAGCACCATGCGCTTCAGAATAGAGCTTTTCAGCTGCGCTCTGAAGCGCACCTTTTAGGTGTGGTGCAGAGCGCACACGTGCGCACATAGCCTTAATGCGTCATAGGAACTTTGTCACCAGGTTTTTGAAAAGAGCATGATATGGGGCAGAGACCCCGATTCCAGTGATGTATCACATACTGGGCTCCTTGCGGTTATTTTGATAAAATCCCTGTTTTATCTGCTGCCAATTTAGTAGTGATCTGAATGCTGAGCTATTTACAACCCCACCGTCAAAACTGATTGGCAGCTTTCTGTGTGCACTGTGCATAGGCAGAAAACCGCCAATCAGTGGTGGAGGCGGGATTATACAGCACTCAAAAATATGGAGGCCTACATGTGCCTGCTGATAAAAAAAAAAAAAAAAAAAAGTGTAAAAAAGGAACAGCACTCCCAGCCCTGCTATGAAAAATATCAAATGCACTCAACTTGGTAGGCCATGGCTCTAAATGTCAACCACATGAAGAAGCAACACAAGGGGAAAAAAATGGAGCAGCGCTCCCAATTGGTATTTCCAAGACAGCATATTCAGATCTAAGATGCAGTGTTTCAGCTACATTTCCATATAGCATGATTAAAAAAAAAAAAAAAAAAGCAAAAATGAAGAAGCTTTGGTGCACCCTTGGTCTGGCCAAGAGTTTGGTGCTCGGTTATGCCTCCTTGTCTGCATGTGAGGCCCTCCCTCAGCTTCTGACTGACAGTGCTCACTTCCCAGAGCGACAACTGTCTGAACACTGCCGGCGAATGTCTGTGTCCTTCCTTCTAATGCCACTGGCTGTACTTAGGGGTATATTTGTGCAGCCATCATTCGGAGAGTGCTCACTCTCAATCAGAAGCTGAGGAAGGACCTCAGTATGTATGCAAGGAAACGCAATGGTGCACCAAACTCTTGGACATGCCAAGGGTGCACCGAAGCTTCCTCATTACCATACAAATGAAAAGGAACCTGTCAGATTTGTCCTTTATAGGCTGCGGCCACCACCAGTGGGTTCTTATATACATCATTACAGAATACTATATATAAGAGCCCAGGCCGCTGTGTAGAACTGAAAATTCAGTTTATAATACTCACCTAATGGGCTGTGCGGTGCAGACTGGTCAGATGGATGTCACCGATCTCCAGTACTGGCGCCTCTTCTTTAGGCCATCTTTGTCCTTCTGAAGCCTGGATACATGACGCGTCCTACGTCCGCCACAATAGCCGGCATTGAGGTCCTGCGCAGGTGCACTACAATACTTTGATGTGCCCTGAGCAGGGCAGATCAAAGTGCGCCTGCGCAGGACACCAGTGTCGGCTATTGTAGCGGTCGTAGGACAAAGATGGCCTAAAGAAGAGGCACCAGTACTGGAGAATGGAGACACTCATCCGACCAGTCTGCACTGCACTGAACGTTTAAGTATTATAAAGTCATTTTATCATTCTACACAGCGGCCTGGGCTCTTATACACAACATGTTAGAACGCTGTATATAAGAGCCCACTGGTGGTGGCCGCAGCTTATAGTTGCCAGATCTGGTGACAGGTTCCCTTTAAAAGTTATTTCGATGGCCACTGGACCAGTAACAAGTACATTGGTTGTTATAGGGTCCAAGATGCCTACAACACAGTATAGCCAATTTAAAATGCATTGTGGGGGGTGAATGACACTTTAGGGGGAGCCTACTAACACAAAATGACTGTTCAAACCAACCACAGGCATTTGGTGCACCCTTAGGGTTTGTGCCCACGATCAGTAGTCACATAATTTTGGACGCAGCACACTTCAGCTGCGTCCAAAACGTTGTGATGTACAGTACAAGTATAGTGGATGGGATTCCTAGAAATCCCGAGCCAAATGCGCGTGTGCAGCGTGCAGTGAATATTTACCTGCAGAGCGGCATTCCTGAGCCGCAGAATGTCAATTCTGTGCTGCAGAGTAGCAAGTCTCCTCCGTAGGGAGAACACAAGTGAGAGACTGCAGCTCCCTGAACCCCGATTGTGTGCACGGGCAGTTGTGGTCTCCTGCGGAGGAGACTCGCAGCCCCACAGGTCAGGACCCACCACGTCCAGGACACAGCAAGTCCTGATCGTGTGCACATACCCTTAGCGTGGCTGGGAAGTTCACCTTTTCTCCTAATTATTTGCCAAGCACCTACGCCTTGTCATCCTTGATTGACGGTTCTGGTTTTACAAGGTGCCAGAGGAGTGTAGAGAACAAGCAGGTGAGAAACTGAACAAACTGGTCACATGTGGGTTAAAATGAGCAACTCTGCAATCCTAAAACTATCATTTAGTACAGAATGAACATAGCCTAGAGACAATTCAAAGAAAGGCTCTGGACGTCACCTTATGGCTTTATTGCTAAAGATGTAGCCGGACAGATTGATTGAATGAGACATTGTCAAGATTTAGCAACCACAACCAATAACAAAGTCAAAATACACACTAAATTATTTTGAAAAATTAATATATGACCAATAAATATTTCCATCTGGTGTCACACGTAGCAAGAAATGATTATAAAGTATCAGGGCGATACAAAGTGTTGTTAATGTGAGATTTGCACATAGTGAAGAAACTCGGGACTGATCAGATTACACATAGTAGGGAACGAAAACGGCTTGACTTAGCAATGCCAGGATCAGTTAAGACAATGCAACCCAGGCCTCTGCACAGGGCCGGGATCTGTCCGGCAGCACACGGGGGCCAGCACACAAGGCTCAGCCAGGGACCGCACATCAACTGGAAAGCAATGTTTCTATAGCAAAAATTCTTAATAAAATAGCAGTCCACTGTGCTTGCCATAATAACAGTATGTCATATGCGTGTACAGAACTTACAAGTTTAAATAAATAAATAAATTAAAAAAAACTTTCAAATTCTTGTGTGTGAAATTAGAGGCATCCAGAAGTACAGTAACAATCCACGTATTAAAGCCGTATGACAAGGAGGTAGTGGCCCAACGCTCTGTCCAGAACAGTGCCATGGCTTTGGCATACTTTATTAACAAAGACATGATAACTACACTGTGGTCCATAACACATCTGGAACTGTTGGCAGGAGAAAAAAAAAAAAAAGTTCTGTGGTTGTTGAGAAGTTAAGTTCCACATTTATCAAGTAGTTTTTGCCAATTGGTGGTTGGGGGGGGGGGAATTGTTACACATAATGCCCACACGCTGCATATGTGAAGTTGATTTGACATTAAGGCTACGTGCCCACAATGAGGGTTCAGAGTCTTGGGCACAGTGCGTGTTCGCTGCGTCCAAAACGCTGCGTTGTACAGTACAAGCACAGTGGATGGGATTTATAGAAATCCCATGTCCATTGTGCGTGTACAGCCCACAGCGTATACTGACCTACGGTGCGGCTTTTCGAACTGCAGCATGTCTATTGATTGCTCCAAAGTGTGCGAGTGTTCACCACAGGGGTGAACAGAGAAAAAGACCGCAGCGCCTCGAACCCCGATTATGGGCAGGGGCAGCTGCGGTCTCATGTGGAGAACACTCATGGCCCCGGAGAGGACACGCCGCATCCAGGACACAGCATGTCCAGATCGTGTGCACGTACCCTAAAGGGGGACATTGCTTCTAACAACCAATCATCTACAATAGGGACACTGAGCTAATTGCACCCCACCTCGTTACCACCGCCCTGAGTAACACACCAGGACATGACCGGTACACATTCTCTATGCTGGCATACACCGGGAACAACTACCTTCCCTCTTTCAGGTTGTGGGTACATTTAGAGAAGCAAGGAACACAATTGCCTAATTTTAGATTTAAATATCTGAAAAATAGAGAAGCATGCTTACAAAAAGCAAAAAAGAAGCAACAATAAAACAATTAAAAAAAGGCACACAAAAGGAAAAAAAACACTGAACAGTTTAAGGCTAAGTTCACATTTCCGCTAAAATCTATCAGTCACAATCCGCTGCTCTTGTAAACAGCGGAATCCGTTTAGCGGATTCCGCTGCTCCCATAGACTTGTATGAGCAGCGGATTGTGACTGATGATGCTGCGTTGCACCCTCCGCCCGACTGATCAGTCGTGGAACGACTGACCGCCGGGCGGGAGGAACGCAGCATGTAACGTTTTTTGAGCAGCAAGATCCGTCGGATTTCGCTGCGCATGCTCTCTGGCTCCCTGCACACGTCACCAGCTTTGGTTGGTTACCCGATATTTACCCTGGTTACGGTGCAAGGAGCCAGCGCTAAGCGGTGTAGGCCCGTAACCAAGGTAAATATCGGGTAACCAAGGTAAACATCGGGTGCTTTGCTGTTACCCGATATTTAGGCTGGTTACGTGTGCAGGGAGGCCGACACTTCCCCGCTCGGCCCCGCCCCCTCCCAAACTCCGCACGTGCGTACACACACACTCACCTGTCCCCAGCCATGCAGACAAGCACTGCCACTGACACCCTCGTCTGGCCCCGCCCCCCGCTCGGCTCCGCCCCCTCCCGCACTTTGCATGTGCACACACATACATACATACATACATACATACATGCACATACACACACTCACTCACTGATATACACTCACCTGTCCCCAGCCATGCAGACCGCAGCACTTCCACTGACATCCTCAGCGCCTGGCCCCGCCCCCCGCTCGGCTCTGCCCCCGAACTCCGCCCCCCGCACACAACGGAATCCGACAAAGAATTCTGTTCTTTGTCATCCGTTGTACAGCGTTGAACAGCGCATCAGTCACATGCGTCAAGCGACGCATGTGACTGATACAAATCAACGGAAATGTGAACTTAGCCTAAGGCTGTGTGCACAGGAAGTCTTTTTCCTTGCAGATTTTCACAAATCTTAAGCCAAAGTCAATGAGAATCCTGAAGTGTTGTGCACACGTTCAGGATTTTTTCCTTGCGGATTTGGTTGCAGAAAAAAAAAAAAAAAAAATTTGCAGCATGTCTATTCTTTCTGCATTTTTTGCTGTTTTCACCATTGAAAGCATTAGGGGAAAAAAACGCATTTAGGCTAAGTTCATACAGGGAATCTTTGGTGCGTTTTTGAGGTCACAAAGATGCACATAAATGCATGCATTTCCTTCCCCCAGCAAAGTCTATGAGATTTCTATTTTGCAGTCCAGACTGGGCATTTTTTTTGGCTGCATCTTGGCTGCGTTTTTGAAGATGCAGCATGTCAATTCTTCCTGCGTTTTTCCAGCATTTTTAAGCCCTTAGGCCCTGTGCGCACTACACGTACGTTTTTGCGGCGTTTACCGCGTTTTTGTGCAGACAACGCTGTGACATTGCTTCCCCAGCAATGTCTATGGGTTTTCAGAAGTGCTGTCCGCACACAGCGTTTTTTTTGTAGCTGCATTTTTGTGGTGACCACAAAAACGCAGCATGTCAATTATTTCTGCGTTTTTCACTCATTGAATGCAGTGCACAAAAATGCAGCCAGAAACGCGGTAAAAACGCACACAAAAAAACCCACACACCCGCTGTAAGGCTATGTGCGCACTTTGCATTTTTACCTGCGTTTCCGCAGCGTTTTGAACTGCAGCGTTTTCATGACAAAAGGCATGCGTTTTGATTCTCCAGCAAAGTCAATGGGAAATGGGGATTTCTTGTGTGCACTTTGCAGTTCAAAACGCTGCGTGTAATTTGCATAATTTTGGGCAAAAACTCAGCGTTTAAAAAAGCAGCATGTCAATTGTTTTTACCATTTGGGCTGCGTTTTGTTAACATTGAAGTCAAAGAGAAGTTGCAAAGCGCATTCTACATCAAAATCCTAGCGTTTTACATGCTTTTTTGATGCAGAAATCATGCGTTTTTGACAATTTAATTGCATGCATTTTTGACATTATATTAAGAGCATATGTCCCCACACACACACACAATTAAAATTACGCAAAACATTAATTTTACATTAATTTATACATAAATCTTAACAAAAAGCTAACATTTTAAAAAAATCAGCTATTGTGTATGATTTTAATCATGATATTTGTTATTTTTTTTCCCATTTTTTCATAGTGTTTGTATGCTAAAACTTTATTTAGCAGTGTCTTTGTTATCAAAACGCATCTGACTTTTAGCAATGAAAAAGCAGGTGAAACGCGGTAAAAATGCAGTAAAAACGCAAGCGTATTTATAGCGTTTTTGTGGTCAAAAGCAACTTTGGCAAATACTATTTCTGCCAGAGGATGCGTTTAGAACTGCAACTAACCTCGACGCAAAGTGCGCACATAGTCTAAAGACGCGGGTGCTTTTTTTGTGCGTTTTTGCAGACAAAAACGCACACAAAAAAAACGCAGCGTGAGAAAAAAAAAAAAAAAAAAAACGCCTAGTGCGCACATAACCTTTGACTGTGCGCACAGTGCGTTTTTCCACTGCATTTTTGCGCGTTTATTGGGTGTGTTTTTGTTCAGAAAACTGCATGACTATGCTTCACCAAAGTCTATGAGTTTTCATTTTTGCTGTCCGCACACAGCGTGTTTTTCTTAGCTGCGTTTTCATGTCAATTATTCCTGCGTTTTTCACCCATTGAGTTCAATGAGATGTTCAAAAACGCAATGAAAAACACAAATTGTAAATATAGCTGCGTTTCTATGACTATAAACGCAGTAATAAACACAAGGGGTTGGTAGTACAGTCACGTGTACAGGAAGAGGATTCCTTGTGTTGGTAAACACAGAAGCGTAAATCCTCCCGGTACCGCCACCGCTGGGTCCACCAAGCCCCCCTCCCCCCCCGTCCGGCGCCATGTCCGGACGGGAGGTGGAAGCAACTGCGAAATCAAAAGTGAACAGTAGAAAAAAATAAAAATATCATATTCACCTGTCTGCAGACTCCCGGGACACGTCCGATTGCTCCAGGACCTGGCGGTGATCAGCTGATGCGGTCACAAGACGGCATCAGCTGACAGTGTAAGTCCAGCGGTGAGACCGGCTTTTTACCACCCGGCCAGCTTAAACTATCAGCTGATATGCTGTCAGGTGACCGCATCAGGCGATTACCACCGGGTCCTGCATCGGACGGGAGTCTGCACAGAAGTGAGGGGTTTTTTTCTACTGATGCATCAGCTGATTGTATAAACGGCTTTTATACAATCAGCTGCTGTGTCATGCGATTCAGGCCCTTGAACCTGACACATCATCTGATCACTTTGCCTTCCTTCCGGCAACCCGATCAGATGACATTGGTTCCAGATTGGACATCGTTGGACCCTTGACCCAGGATTACTGCGGAGGGGGGGGGGGGTTCTTTATTTCAATAAAGATGGAGTCACTAATTATGTTGTGTTTTATTTCTAATAAAAATATTTTTATATATGGTGTGTTATTTTTTTTTATCTTTACTAGAATTTTATGGTGGCCATGTCTAATATTGGCGTGACACCATGAATTTCGGGCTTAAGGCCCAGTCACACACAACGACTTACCAGCGATTCCGAAAACGATAAGGTAAGTCGCTGGGAGGTCGCAGGTGAGATCTTACCAGCGATGCAGGAATGATACAGGTCGCAGTAGCGACCTGTATAATGATCTCAGCCGTCACTGTGACCCTGTCACACAGCGTCAAACACAGCGATGTGTCCTGCCCAGCAGGACATCGCCTTTGAAGAAAATGGCCTGGACCATTCTGCAACGACTAGAGATCTCACAGCAGGGGCCTGATCGCTGGTAGATGTCACACAAGATCGCTAACGGGATCGCTACGGCGTCACGGAAACAGTGACTCAGCTGCGATCTCGCTAGCGATCTCGTTATGTGTGATGGTACCGTTAGGGCCATCTGATAATACACAGCTGGCCCTAACCCCTTATTACCCAGCGAGCCACACTTTTACAGATTAGATTAGGGAGAGATTCTCTGCAAAAGAGATCACCCCATAGTAATTAGGACAGATCTACAATTCATACTGCTTCTCCCAGATCTGACAATGAGCTTTTATGGAGCAGACATCATAAAGGGTCTCATTCACCTAGTGAGTGATAGTTAGAAAACCTAACCTAGATAGTGAGAAAAACGTGCAGATGTGTCTTTTTAGATAGTGTATGTAAACTTCTGTTTTCTACTGTATATCTATGGATGGTGTTGATAATATTTATTCATTTATATAGCACTGTTAATTCCACAGCGCTTTACCCCATTGGGGCTCACAATCTAGAGTCCCCATCTGTATGTCTTTGGAGTGTGGGAGGAAACCGGAGAACCTGGAGGAAACCCACGCAAACACGGGGAGAACATACAAACTCCTTGCAGATGGTGTCCTTGGTGGAATTTGAACCCAGGACCCCAGCGCTGCAAGACTGCAGTGCTAACCACTGAGCCACCATGCTGCCCTTGATAGATTATTATCGATAGGTCATGGAAGTTTTGCGGTTCCCTAGCCATACGGACGCCTCTGGCATGGGGCTAGAGACGACCAGTCTTCCTTAGGGCAAATTGTCTTCAACTTTGACGTAGCACCTATTTGCTAATGAGAAAAAGGTTGCTCTTCCAGAAACGGTCTGCTATTTGCTAATTAAATTTTTCTGCGCAGAGATGATACCAGGTGTCCAGTGATATTGGAGTTACAAAACAAAGCAAATGAAGAGCATTGCACACAGAGCTGCTCAACTCCCTCAATCAAAAATCAAAAGTAAAGATAGCATAAGAAAAAAAAATTGAGAAAAATTTAAAAAAAAAAAAAAAAAAAAAAAAAAATTACTAATATTATTAAAACTTAAGTTATCTAATCCATAACAAAATGCCTTAAGAGAAAATAAGGGCAATTTTTGCACATTTTCTTTCTTTTGTATGCATTAGTTTTGCATAAAGTTGCCTCTTAGGCTGCTTTCACACCTCCGGTTTTAGCAGTGCCGCTCAATCCGGCTCAAAAACCTATGCAACGGATGCGGCGAAAAAAACCCGATCCGTTGCATAATTTTTCCATGCGTCCGTTTTTTGACAAATGCGGCTTGATGCTGAGCATGTGCAGTGCAAGAAACTGCATCCAGACGCCAGATGCATTTTTTTCCGCAGGACGCTGCATCCGGCATCCATAGGCTTGCATTGTAAATCGCGACGGATGCGGTTTTTTTCACAGCACAAAAAAAAAAAAAAAAAACGTGCCAGGCAACGTTCCATCAACCGCCGCATGGGCTAAATATGCCGCATCCGGCAAAAAACTGCCGCAACGCAAGGCCACGCGGCACAATACAGCGCTAATGCAAGTCTATGGGGAAAAACGCAACCGGCGGCAAAAAAAACTGGTTGCGTTTTTTCTGAAAAGCGCCATATTGTGCCGCTGAGCAAAAACTGGATGTGTGAAAGCAGCCTAAGGCCTTTTTTTTTTTTGCTGCTTTTTTTGGTGCAGTTTGTGGTCCTTAACTGCATGTATGACCTTCCCCAACAAAGTCTATGAAAAATCAGAAAGGATGTGCGCACATTGCTTCTTTTTTGCCTGCAGTTTCGGGATCAGAAAAAAAAAAAAGAAGCAGCGTGTCACTTCTTTTATGAGTTTTGCCACTGACAATGTTAACAAAAACGCAGTGGGGAAAAAAAAAAAACAAAAAACGCACCAACCTGTGTGATTTAATATTTCTATGCTATAGATCTTGCTTGGGACTCTCCTATCTGCCCCTGGTATCCAGGGACAGGTGGAAAGCTTATCCTGCATGTACAAGATCGAAGAGGTCACCTTCATGTATGTTCATTGCTGGGTACAGCATTTCTGATATTTGATAAAATTTTGCACTTTGGGAATAATCTCTTGAAGAATTAGAAAAAACGCACCAAAAACACAGGAAAAATGCATGCGTTTTTTGGATGTATTTTTCTGCCAGAAGGTGTGTTTTTTGCTGTAGAAACAAAACTACAGTGTGCGCACATAGACTTAGGCCCTGTGCGCACTAGAAAAAGGATTTTTCTCAAGAAATTTCTCAGGAAACTTCTTGAGAGTGAAAGATTAGCGCACCTGCATTCAAAAAACGTTTTTTTCCGCAAGTTGGTCCCTGCGTTATTTTACCATTATCTGTGGCAAAAAACGCAGGTACCTGCAGAAAAGAAGTGACATGCTCATTCTTTTTTTCAAGAAATTCTGCAGAAAGAATTTTCTAGAGAAAAAAAAAAAAAACAACAAAAAACGCAGTGTGCGCGCAGATATTTTTTTTTTTTCCATAGGTTTTGCTGCGGAATGTCTGCAGAAAGGTTACAACTATTTTCTCAAGAAATGTCTGCAGCAAAAACGCGGGTAAAAACGCAGTGTGCGCACAGGGCTTTAGACAGATTTATGAAACGTACGTAATTAGGTTCAATGACACAAGAGAACCTGATATCTGACGTATGTCGCTCAATCCACGGGCCCACTATCAGCCACTGGCTGTGTGGACTCAGCGGGGTACGTTTGACTTTGAAGCGCTGCGCTGTAAAAAGGAACCTGTCAGGTGCAATATGCAACCAGGACCACGAGCAGTTCTGGGTACGTATTGCTAATCCCTGCCTAACTCTCCCTGTATTACACTAGCATAGATAGAGAGATCTGTAGAAAATGCTACTCGCGGTTCTGGGTGCATATTGCACCTGACAGGTTCACTTTAAAACAGGAAAAATACAGTGCCATGTGAAAGTATTCGCCCCCCTTGAATTTTTCAACCTTTTCCCACATTTCAGGCTTCAAACAAAAAGATAAAAATGTTAATGTTATGGTGAAGAATCAACAACAAGTGGGACACAATTGTGAACTTGAACGAAATTTTTTGCTTATTTTAAACTTCTTTAAAAAATAAATAACTGAAAATTGGGGTGTGCAATATTATTTGGCTTCTTTAACGTAATACTTTGTAGCGCCCCCTTTTGCTGCGATTACAGCTGCAGTTGCTTGGGGTATGTCTCTATCGGTTTTGCACATGGAGAGACTGAAATTGTCGCCCATTCTTCCTTTGTAAACAGCTGGAGCTGAGTGAGGTTGGATGGAGAGCGTTTGTGAACAGCAGTTTTCAGCTCTTTCCACAGATTCTCGATTGGATTCAGGTCTGGACTGTGACTTGGCCATTCTAACACCTGGATACATTTATTTGTGAACCATTCCATTGTAGATTTTGCTTTATGTTTTGGATCATTGTCTTGTTGGAAGACAAATCTCCGTCCCAATCTCATGTCTTTTGCAGACTCCAACAGGTTTTCTTCAAGAATGGTCCTGTATTTGGCTCCATCCATCTTCCCATCAATTTTAACCATATTTTCTGTCCCTGCTGAAGAAAAGCAGGCCCAAACCATGATGCTGCCACCCCCATGTTTGACAGTGGGGATGGTGTGTTCAGGGTGATGAGCTGTGTTTCTTTTACGCCAAACATATCGTTTGGCATTGTGCCCAAATAGTTCGATTTTGGTTTCATCTGAACAGAGCACCTTCTTCCACATGTTTGGTGTCTCCCAGGGGCTTGTGGCAAACTTTAAACAACACTTTTTATGGATATCTTTGAGAAATGGCTTGCCACTCTTCCATAAAGGGCAGATTTGTGCAGTGAACGACTGATTGTTGTCCTATAGACAGACTCTCCCACCTCAGCTGTAGATCTCTGCAGTTCATCCAGAGTGATCATGGGCCTCTTGGCTGCATCTCTGATCAGTCTTCTCCTTGTTTGAGATGAAAGTTTGGATGGACGGCCGGGTCTTGGTAGATTTGAAGTGGTATGATACTCCTTCCATTTCAATATGATCGCTTGCACACTGCTTCTTGGAATGTTTAAAGTTTTGGAAATCTTTTAGTAACCAAATCCGGTTTTAAACTTCTCCACAACAGTATCACGCACCTTGCTGTTGTGTTCATTGGTCTTTATGATGCTGACCTTTATACAGAACACAGACTATCACAGAGCAGGTGCATTTACTATTTATTATTTCACCTTTGAATGAAGGGAATGAGAGAGAAGCGGCCGCTGATCGGCTGCAGGGTTCACTTGAAAACACGTCACTGGAACAGCACGGAGGAGAATACAGGGGCTGTCTCTATTTTATGCAAAATATTGTAATCAAGAAGGTGGTATCAGAGTCACTTTATTAACTGGTTATTTATGCAAAGTTTTATCAAACTTATAAAAAGTTGAGTGACATTATAATACATTATTTATCATCTCGCACTGATCCACACTTACAGCCGGTATCATACTCCAGAAGTGCCTCAACTCAGCTGTCTGATACTGAAATAGCTGTCAGCCCTGCTGACAGACCGATCCGGGACAGCTTAGCTGTGCTCCTATAGTGCTGGGGGTGAGCACATTATTGTGCCCGGCTTTATAAAGCCAATTTGACAGCAATTTCAGACAAGTGTGAACACAACCTGAAGGGACTGCGTTGGTCTTTCAGAGTCTCCGTCATACAAGTGACCATCGGAGTCAAAATTTGAGATAGAGCTATGTATCTCTAAAGCCTAAGTCACACGACGAGAAAATCGGTGCGAGTGGAGTGTGATAAAACATCGCATTCCACTCTGACCAATATTAGCCTGTGTGTCAGCGCACAAGCGATTATTTTCTCAGCCCTAATCGGACCGAGAAAACAAATCGCAGCATGCTGCAGGTGGAATGGGAGACTCGTTTCTCTCGCACCCATTCAAGTCTATGGGGCGAGAGAGAAATCGCACTGCACTCGCAGTACAACGTGAAGAAGGAAGAAGAAAGAAGGAGAAAAAAGAGGGGGGGAGGTTCAATTCCACAATGTTTTATTTGTATTTTTATTTACCATGTTAACTATATGGTAAAACTGACCTGGTGGTATGATTGCATAGGGCTGCACAAGTGAGAGCTTACCAAACATGCATAGTTGTTTTTTTGTTTATTTTATTTTATTTAAAGTGGTGTTAAAAAAAAACAAACAAACAAAAAAAAACTAGGAATTTGTGCCCTCCAAAATTGGCGCATTTGGCACCACTCTCTCAGACCTGTGCATTCTCGTTTTTCAGGCTCTGGGGCTGTGTGAGGGCTTATATTATCAGCCTTGAGCTGACATTTTTACTGATACCATTGTGGCGTAGATATGATGTTTCATTACCTTTTATTGTAGTGTTGCAGATACCAAAAAACTAAAAAATTCTGATTTTTTTTCTCATTAAGCCTTTTATTACAGATTATTTTAGTTTATATTGGTGATCTCTAAACCAACTAGGTGTTTTTTATTATTCTATTTCAATAAGGGGGTGATTTGAACTTGCGTTTTATTTTTTTTATATTTTTTTCAGATTTTTTTTTATTTTAAACTTGTTATTGTATTTACTAGTCCCCTAAGGGACTGTAAGCTGTGATTACGCGATCACTTGTAATCAAACCAATTATGCTCGTAATCCAAGGTTCCACTGTATCCGATAAAACATCAGTGTGCCCTCATCCGTGTTATACACTTGTGAGAGAGGCCGAAAAGCGTGAGCTCACCCAGCCCTCGTGAATGTGAGAAGCAGCTTGGAGCAACCACCTCCGACTCTGCACCCACTATACTAGTATCACGGACAGTTATGTATAAAGCACTATTAGAACGCAATAATAACATAGAAATAAACCTAGCAACTATTAGAGAATTATAAAAAATTAAAAAAAAAAAAAATTTTCATAAAACACCATAGAGCGGATTTCGCTTCTCAGGTTGTCCATCGGCGCTTTTACAGCCTGAATAGTAATTTCTAATATGAATGTGAAAGGTTTGTTCTCCTGTATAAAATCAATTCAGGTTTTAATCCACAGCATGACCTGATTAAAAAAAAAAAAATCACAGAATAGAAACACACAAAAGGTCTGTCCTTGATTCACCCAACACGGCACCCTCCGCTAAAGAAAAGCGCAAACAAGTTGTTCCCCATTAATCTCGCTTTATAACCACAGCAGTCCATTTATAGTGAGCAATTACTGATAGAGCGACAGTGATAACGACCTGTCATAATGATAACGACTTGTGTAAATATGATAGAAAGTTACACTTATTTAGTATATTAAATACATTTTCCCCCCATCTAGTATCATAGATATCATTCGAGGTACCCCCAACTCTCCCCAACAGCAGATGTTAGGGGGGCAAAAAAAAAAAGACTGGGCATGCTAAAATCCAGCATGGCTTATCTTTTTATTTTCACGTGAGATTATGTGTGACAGCAGCTTAATATCCTTTGCCCACTGAAAACATTTTCCCACTCAAGTGTGTTTAGAGAAGGGCAAGGGGTAATAATCACTCAGGATAAGTTTAGTTAAGCTTTAAATGATTTGTAGAGTCGGTATGAAACGATTAGCGTGACCCAGTTCATCGGCCACGCCAGTATTCTGTGGCCAACTGGACACGAGCCGTGAGAACTGCCTCTTACATGATCTTCTTTTGATTAGCGAACCTGGCAAGATGTCACATGTAGTGACATCACGGATCTTTATTTGATTAGCCGGCCTGGCGAGAGATCACACATAATGACTCACATCAAGAGGACGGGAGGAGAGAAGATCCAGCACCGACGTAATAAAAAAATTCTTTATTCAAAATTCATAAAAAAGTTAATTCCAACCAAGCGCAGAATATATTTTTACGCTTGACGCGTTTCGGAGAAAGGAGACTCCTTATTCATAAGCAACATGAATCATGCTTATGAATAAGGAGTCTTTCTCCGAAACGCGTCAAGCGTAAAAATATATTCTGTGCTTGGTGGGAATTAACTTTTTTATGAATTTTGAATAAAGAATTTTTTTATTACGTCGGTGCTGGATCTTCTCTCCTCCTCTTGATGGGACTGATTATTCAGCTGTGGAAGCCAAACCACTTGTTCCGTGCACCGGACCAGAAGTTGGAGATACCTGCTTTGGAGTGGTGAGCTGAACTAAATTCCTTATTTGTGTTTTCACACATAATGACGCCTGCCCGGTCGGCTAATCAAAAGAGCCATTTCAGCAACCATATGCCAAAAGCAAAGTGTATGACAGTCGAGGGATGGGTGTACTTTTTTTGTTGGAATTTACACCACTTTTTGCAGCATAAATAAAATTTTAGGTTGCACTTGGCCAAGGCCCGTTGTGCCCATTTTTCAAGAAGTAAACAGAGCTTGCCAAGGCTGGTGTAAAAATGCAAAAAAAACAAAAAAAAAGTAAAAAACCTTTTGCACAACTAAAATTTGTAACATTTCAAATGGTTTTATGCCATAAAACGGTCAATAACTACTTACTGCATAAAAGCCTAGCGCTCCAAAGAGAAGTATTACAATTGTAGCTATACTAGCAAAGCAGAGGTTAAATTATCACTGCTGTAAGAGGCCTTTATATATGTGAGGCTGCCACGGCTTCACACTGGTGAGGATGGCACATAATTGGCGCTATAGTCTCAGCCGCCCGGGAACGTGAAGATAATACGCGGATTGTTCCACCTCTGCATGTAAAACTGATTGTTCTGCAGAAACGTTTCCTACGACCCATTCTTGGGTCTCGATCCTCAGCCGTCGCCCTTTATTCTGCAGGAATTACATACTATATAAATAGCAGACGCTTTCAACAAGATAACAAGGGACAGGGAGATCACGGAGTGTCACATTTTATATCATTCTAAGCAAATCAGCTGAAAAATAGGAAGATTACGGTATATTCCTAGGAAATGGCCCATCAGACCCCGCCCTGCTGATACAATGTAACAGAAAAGGTTTGTCTGCAGAGCGGGAAACATCACTCAAACATCAGGTATCCGAGAAAGTATCAGAAAGACACAGAATAAAGGGAGAATAATGTGATGGGGCGTTATATCTGCGATATACAATACAAGTATATAAATAACAGGAGAACCTACAACTAACCACCTCCCGATCAGCCGCGGGGGCGTCACAAGACCAGGCAAAAGAATGGGCACACAATGCAGGGGATTGTCAGAAGATTCTCCAACAATCCTGTGAATTAGATCCTGTGATAGCTGCATTATATATTCAGTGCAGCGCTCTCACCTGGCCTCACAAAGCACAAGGGGCAGGCACAGGATGCCGTACAGGTCGACTCAGTCCGTCTGCAGCACCCGGTCCACCTCCTGCACACCCACCTCTAGCGCCATGCACTCAGCCCACCTCCTGCACACCCACCTCTAGCGCCATGCACTCAGCCCACCTCCTGCACACCGACCTCTAGCGCCATGCACTCAGCCCACCTCCTGCACACCCACCTCTAGCGCCATGCACTCAGCCCACCTCCTGCACACCCACCTCTAGCGCCATACACTCAGCCCACCTCCTGCACACCCACCTCTAGCGCCATACACTCAGCTCACCTCCTGCACACCCACCTCTAGCGCCATGCACTCAGCCCACCTCCTGCACACCCACCTCTAGCGCCATTCACTCAGCTCACCTCCTGCACACCCACCTCTAGCGCCATGCACTCAGCCCACCTCCTGCACACCCACCTCTAGCGCCATGCACTCAGCCCACCTCCTGCACACCCACCTCTAGCGCCATGCACTCAGCCCACCTCCTGCACACCCACCTCTAGCGCCATGCACTCAGCCCACCTCCTGCACACCCACCTCTAGCGCCATGCACTCAGCCCACCTCCTGCACACCCACCTCTAGCGCCATGCACTCAGCCCACCTCCTGCACACCCACCTCTAGCGCCATGCACTCAGCTCCTCCTGCACACCCACCTCTAGCGCCATGCACTCAGCTCACCTCCTGCACACCCACCTCTAGCGCCACGAAGTCAGCTCACCTCCTGCACACCCACCTCTAGCGCCATGCACTCAGCTCACCTCCTGCACACCCACCTCTAGCGCCATGCACTCAGCTCACCTCCTGCACACCCACCTCTAGCGCCATGCACTCAGCTCACCTCCTGCACACCCACCTCTAGCGCCATGCACTCAGCTCACCTCCTGCACACCCACCTCTAGCGCCATGCACTCAGCTCACCTCCTGCACACCCACCTCTAGCGCCATGCACTCAGCTCACCTCCTGCACACCCCTCTAGCGCCACGAAGTCAGCTCATCTCCTACACACCCTCCTTCAGTGCCACGCACTCAGCCCACACCTTCCTCACCTGCGGCACATCAACTTCCAGCACCCACTCAAACTGCTGCACCCACCCCACCAAGGCCACCTCTTGCACACCCACTCCCATCGCCATGCACCCAGTCTGCCTCCTGCACACCCACCTCACCTGCGGCACCCAGTCCACCTCCTGCACACCCACCCCACCTGCGGCACATCCACCTCCTGCACACCCACCCCACCTCCTGCACACCCACCTCACCTGCGGCACATCCACCTCCTGCACACCCACCTCACCTGCGGCACATCCACCTCCTGCACACCCACCTCACCTGCGGCACATCCACCTCCTGCACACCCACCTCACCTCCTGCACACCCACCTCACCTGCTGCACATCCACCTCCTGCACACCCACCTCACCTGCGGCACATCCACCTCCTGCACACCCACCTCACCTGCGGCACATCCACCTCCTGCACACCCACCTCACCTGCGGCACATCCACCTCCTGCACACCCACCTCACCTGCGGCACATCCACCTCCTGCACACCCACCCCACCTCCTGCACACCCACCTCACCTGCTGCACATCCACCTCCTGCACACCCACCTCACCTGCGGCACATCCACCTCCTGCACACCCACCTCACCTGCGGCACATCCACCTCCTGCACACCCACCTCACCTCCTGCACACCCACCTCACCTGCTGCACATCCACCTCCTGCACACCCACCTCACCTGCTGCACATCCACCTCCTGCACCCACCCAGTCTACCTCCTGCACACCAACCTCCCTCACTAACTCCACTTGCTGCACACCCTCCTCCCGCACCCAGCCCTCCTCCTTGACACACACATACCTCCCGCACCAGCCCTGCCCGCCTCACTTACCGTTTCTTAGGGATGGAAGGAACTGTCGGGGCCTTGCACTCGGTGGCAGTCAGGTCCGCTGCGGCCCCGGCCTGCAGGTGTCCTGTGAGGACCCTCAGCCTGCGCTGGGAACAAGCAGACCCCGGGGATCCCGCGGCGGCCGCCATGCTTCCGTGTTGTGCGGCGGAGGGGGGCCGAGGGGAGAGGTCACAGCGTGGGCACTATGTGGCTTCCCATCAGGCAGCGCGCAAGCCGTTACTAAGCAACCGCAGAACGCCACAGTGTCCAGCGCTCACTGGTCCTCGCTTCCGGATTCACCTGCTGGAGACAGGGCGGGGCGTCACGTGATACGTATGAGGCGTGGTTACGTTTTGACACTTCAGGGTGGGAGCGAGCGGGCGAGCGCGGGGTAACGGCCGGAAACAGGAGCGCGCAGGTAGCGGGAGCGCGCAGGTGGCGGGAGCGCGCACTGCAAGGCGGAGTCAGGACGTTCTAGATTGAATGTCGTGTTCGGGGCCGGATGTCCGCGCCACAAGGAGAGGATTTTATTTTTTAACGCTTGAAGGTCTGACATTTGTTTCTACATAATTAAAGGGAACCTGTCAGGTACAATATACACCCAGGACCACGAGCAGTTCTACCTGCCTAACTGTCCCTGTATCTACCGTAGTAGCATAGATAAAGAGATCTATAGAAAAAGTATTTCTAAAGATCCTTTATGATATGCTAATGAGCACAGGGACTAGTCACAAGGGCGTGGTTTCCCCTGGCTAGATGGCCCCCTTAGCATGTTAGTACGCCCCTGTGGGTGTACTAACATGCTAATGACTGCACAGCATCAGAGGATGGTGGCGTCACCTCTCTGCTGCCATCGCGTCCGAGTCCTGGATTTCGGCTCTGTGCGTATGACCCCGGACTTTCGAACATGCAAAGCACTAACATCCTAAGGAAGCCAACTAGCCAGAGGAAATCACGCCCTTGCAACTAGTCACTGGCCTCATTAGACTATCATAAAGGATCTTTAGAAATACTTCTAAGGGTACTTTCACACTTGCGTTGTTTTCCTTCAGTTGCAATCCGCCGTTTTGGAAGACAGCGGAATCCGTTAACAGATTCCGCTGCTTCACATAGACTTGCATGGACGACTGATTGCGAGTGATGGACCTGCGTTGCTTTCGCTGGGCAGAAGGAATGCAGCATGTAACGTTTTTTGAGCAGCGCAATCCGTAGGATTTCGCTGCGCATGCTCTCTGGCTCCCTGCACACGTAACCAGGGTACACATCGGGTTACTAAGCAATACGCTTTGCCTAGTTACCCGATATTTACCCTGGCTACGGGTGCAAGGAGCCAGCTCTAAGCGGTGTACGCTGGTAACCAAGGTAGATATCAGGTAACCAAGCAAAGTGCTTTGCCTAGTTATCCGATATTTACCCTGGCTACATGTGCAGGGAGCCCGACACTTTCCCGCTCGGCTCCGCCCCCTCCCGCAGTCCGCATGTACACACACACCTGTCGCCAGCCATGCAGTCCCCGCGGTACTGACGTTCTCAGCGCCATGGCCCCGCTCGGCTCCACCCACCCCGCACTCCGCCCCCCGCCCACATACCCAGCGACCGGCTGCTGTGAGCGATCAGCTGATCACCCGGCGACCGGCTGCTGTGAGAGATCAGCTGATCGTTCACAATAGTCTGCCGCCGGTAAAACTGTAAAGAAGAAAAAAAAAAGATTCCGTTGTTTTGTACAATCCGTTGCATCCGTTGTGCCACTAAATGCAATGCATCCGTTGCATCTGTCACACAACGCAATGCAACGGATGCCGTTCAACGCAAGTGTGAAACTAGCCAAAGACTTAAGACACACGGCATTAAAATCGGACCGAGTGGAATGCGATAAAACATCGCATTCTACTCGGACCAATATTAGCTTATGTGCCAGCGCACATGAGCGATGATTTTCTCAGCCCTAATCGGACCCAGAAAACAATCGCAGCATGCTGCGGGTGCAATGCGAGACTCTTTCACCCATTGAAGTCTATGGGGCGAGAGAAAGATCGCACTGCACTCGCATTACACCAGTGTACCACGAGTGCAGGGCGAGAATGGCAATAGCCAGCAACGGAGGAGAGAGGGAGATAAATCATTCCCTCCCGTCCTCAGTGCAGGCCCATCCCTCCTCAGCGCCGGCCCGCTCCTCCTTAGCGAGGGCCCGCCCCTACTCAGTGCTGACCCGTCCCCCACAGCTGAGGTCCGATTGCATGATCGGACCTCAGTCGCAATGACACTCGCATAACACTCGGCTCCTGTTGTGCTAACAGCGTGTCATGCGAGGATCGTATTAGACCCCGTGTGGCCCCGACCTAAAGATCTCTTTATCCATGCCACTAGATACAGGGACACTTAGGCAGGGATTAGCAATATGCACCCAGAACTGCTCATGGTTCTTGGTGCATATTGCATGTGACAGGTTCCCTTTAAGTGGCTCCTTATATCTATGTCTACAGTGTACACAGGTGATTACATGGGGTTTTGGGTTTTTTTTGGTGGGAGGGGGTTTGTATTCCTTTTTTATTTTATTTTTTTTGCTTTTAGTGGTTGAAGGTTAATATGTTCATACATCAACCTGATGTTATCTGCTAATGAAATGCACGATATGACAACACAATAGTTCCCGCATGCTACACTTGTCTTTTAGGCCTCCTTCACACATCTGTATAAAAAATGCACATGGTAGACTGTCCATTTTGGTCATCCGTGTGTGTCATCATGTCCATGTGACACGTCTGTGTGTAATCCGTGTGACCGTATGGTACCAGAACAATAGTGCATGATATTGAGATTCATGGCTTTTTATGTGTAAAAGATGTACAAAGTCAGAAAAATGATACATAATAGATACAGTAGTAGATAATCAATACAGTCGATAGAACAATAGATATGTAATAGAGTAGATAATAAATACAGTAGATGGCTATTTAGCAGAGTTAAAGGGAACCTGTCAGCAGATTTGGTGTATAAGCTGCGGCCACCACCAGTGAGCCCTTATATACAGGATGTTAACATGCTGTATATAAGAGCCCAGGCCGCTGTGTAGAACGTAAAAATGACTTTATAATACTTACCTAAACGGTCGGTGAGATGCAGATGGGTTTCTTCGTTCTCCGGGTGCCGGCGCCTCCTTTTTCAGCCATCTTTGTCCTCCTTTTGAAGCCTGGGTGCATGGCGCGTCCTACGTCATTCACACTAGCCGGCATTGTGGTCCTGAGCAGGCACGCTTTGATCTGCCCTGAACATTTCTCTTGAGTACGCAATTTGGTGGCAATTTGGGTACACAACATTTTGAATCAGGTCACATTTATCTCGTGCTCTATGCTGAGCGCTTACATTGAGGTTTCCATCTACATCTCCGAAATACATTATTCAGGTGAAACTCCTGATGGATCCATTCACTAATGAGGCAGCAGTTACTCCGGACTGTGTTTGGCCTCATTTCAGCGGTGTCCATCTTTTCAAAGGTAAACAAAATTGTTGATAACTGCACTTTTGTGCACGCCTAAACAGATGCATAAAATCTTAAAAACTTTAAAACTAAAATGCATAAAAACTTTTTGACAGTGAGGGTGATCGAGTGGAACAGGCTGCCACGAGAGGTTGTGAGTTCTCCTTCAATGGAGGTCTTTAACCCCTTCACGACCATGGACGGAAAGATCCGTCATGGTGCCCTGGGCCTTAACGACCAAGGACGGATCTTTCCGTCATGGCGTAATCGCGGCACCGGAGCCTCCGGTGACTGCGAAAAGTTAGGATAAACCGCAGATTCGGGGAGGAGGGGACCTGTACCTGACCTCAGGAGGGGTGGTGCCTCCTCCCCGGACCTACGGAGGCTGTGATTGGCTGACGAACGTCGCTCAACCAATCACAGCCACTGTAATGTTCCAGCCACTTAAAGTGACTGAAACATTGAAATCCAGCCCTGGCCAGTGCAGCTATAGCACTGGCCATTGGCTGGAGCTGGGTGACCTCACTGGATCACCCTCCCCCCAGCTCCAGTAGCTCTGATTGGAGAGATCGGCCTTGTGACCGATTTCTCCAATCACAGTGGACCTGTTGCCGGTGACCGCCCCCGTCATCGTCCCTGCAGCACGCCAGCACAGTGAGTGTACAGTGCAATGGCAGGGCGACAAGCTCCGGTCCCATGCTGTTATGAGACCGGAGCATGGGAGCCGGAAGTTGCCGTGCTACCATTGCACTGTATGAAACCGGCGTCCCGATCCGCCGCCGCGATCTGCCACCCGCACCCCCACCCCTCCTATCTGCTGCCCGCACCCTCACCCCTACACCTCCCGATCCGCCGCTGCTGCTGCCCTCCTCCGCGATCTGCCACCTGCACCCCCACCCCTCGTATCTGCTGCCCGCACACTCACCCCCACACCTCCCGATCCGCCGCCGCTGCTGCCCTCCGCCGCGATCTGCCACCCGCACCCCCACCCCTCGTATCTGCTGCCCGCACACTCACCCCCACACCTCCCGATCCGCCGCTGCCCTCCGCCGCGATCTGCCACCCGCACCCCCACCCCTCGTATCTGCTGCCCCACACTCACCCCCACACCTCCCGATCCGCCGCTGCCCTCCGCCGCGATCTGCCACCCGCACCCCCACTCCTCGTATCTGCTGCCCGCACCCTCACCCCCACACCTCCCGATCCGCCGCCCTCCATCTGCCACAGTGCCACCGTCCCCCCCGATCTGCTGCCCGGCCCCTTTCCCTCGTGATCGGCTGCTCGTCCCCTCACCGCCGTGATGTGCGCTCCCTCCCCTGTCACCGCCGTGATGTGCGCTCCCTCCCCTGTCACCGCCGTGATGTGCGCTCCCTCCCCTGTCACCGCCGTGATGTGCGCTCCCTCCCCTGTCACCGCCGTGATGTGCGCTCCCTCCCCTGTCACCGCCGTGATGTGCGCTCCCTCCCCAGTCACCGCCGTGATGTGCGCTCCCTCCCCAGTCACCGCCGTGATGTGCGCTCCCTCCCCTGTCACCCGCCGTGATGTGCGCTCCCTCCCCTGTCACCGCCGTGATGTGCGCTCCCTCCCCTGTCACCGCCGTGATGTGCGCTCCCTCCCCTGTCACCGCCGTGATGTGCGCTCCCTCCCCTGTCACCGCCGTGATGTGTGCTCCCTCCCCTGTCACCCCGTGATGTGTGCTCCCTCCCCTGTCACCCCGTGATGTGCGCTCCCTCCCCTGTCACCGCCGTGATGTGCGCTCCCTCCCCTGTCACCGCCGTGATGTGCGCTCCCTCCCCTGTCACCCCCGTGATGTGTGCTCCCTCCCCTGTCACCCCGTGATGTGTGCTCCCTCCCCTGTCACCCCGTGATGTGTGCTCCCTCCCCTGTCACCCGTGATGTGTGCTCCCTCCCCTGTCACCCCGTGATGTGTGCTCCCTCCCCTGTCACCCCGTGATGTGTGCTCCCTCCCCTGTCACCCCGTGATGTGTGCTCCCTCCCCTGTCACCCCCGTGATGTGTGCTCCCTCCCCTGTCACCCCGTGATGTGTGCTCCCTCCCCTGTCACCCCGTGATGTGTGCTCCCTCCCCTGTCACCCCGTGATGTGTGCTCCCTCCCCTGTCACCCCGTGATGTGTGCTCCCTCCCCTGTCACCCCCGTGAGCTGTGCTCCCTCCCCTGTCACCCCGTGAGCTGTGCTCCCTCCCCTGTCACCCCCGTGAGCTGTGCTCCCTCACCTGTCACCCCCGTGATCTGTGCTCCCTCACCTGTCACCCCCGTGATCTGTGCTCCCTCACCTGTCACCCCCGTGATCTGTGCTCCCTCACCTGTCACCCCCGTGATCTGTGCTCCCTCACCTGTCACCCCCGTGATCTGTGCTCCCTCACCTGTCACCCCCGTGATCTGTGCTCCCTCACCTGTCACCCCCGTGATCTGTGCTCCCTCACCTGTCACCCCCGTGATCTGTGCTCCCTCACCTGTCACCCCCGTGATCTGTGCTCCCTCACCTGTCACCCCCGTGATCTGTGCTCCCTCACCTGTCACCCCCGTGATCTGTGCTCCCTCACCTGTCACCCCCGTGATCTGTGCTCCCTCACCTGTCACCCCCGTGATCTGTGCTCCCTCACCTGTCACCCCCGTGATCTGTGCTCCCTCACCTGTCACCCCCGTGATCTGTGCTCCCTCACCTGTCACCCCCGTGATCTGTGCTCCCTCACCTGTCACCCCCGTGATCTGTGCTCCCTCACCTGTCACCCCCGTGATCTGTGCTCCCTCACCTGTCACCCCCGTGATCTGTGCTCCCTCACCTGTCACCCCCGTGATCTGTGCTCCCCTCACCTGTCACCCCCGTGATCTGTGCTCCCTCACCTGTCACCCCCGTGATCTGTGCTCCCTCACCTGTCACCCCCGTGATCTGTGCTCCCTCACCTGTCACCCCCGTGATCTGTGCTCCCTCACCTGTCACCCCCGTGATCTGTGCTCCCTCACCTGTCACCCCCGTGATCTGTGCTCCCTCACCTGTCACCCCCGTGATCTGTGCTCCCTCACCTGTCACCCCCGTGATCTGTGCTCCCTCACCTGTCACCCCCGTGATCTGTGCTCCCTCACCTGTCACCCCCGTGATCTGTGCTCCCTCACCTGTCACCCCCGTGATCTGTGCTCCCTCACCTGTCACCCCCGTGATCTGTGCTCCCTCACCTGTCACCCCCGTGATCTGTGCTCCCTCACCTGTCACCCCCGTGATCTGTGCTCCCTCACCTGTCACCCCCGTGATCTGTGCTCCCTCACCTGTCACCCCCGTGATCTGTGCTCCCTCACCTGTCACCCCCGTGATCTGTGCTCCCTCACCTGTCACCCCCGTGATCTGTGCTCCCTCACCTGTCACCCCCGTGATCTGTGCTCCCTCACCTGTCACCCCCGTGATCTGTGCTCCCTCACCTGTCACCCCCGTGATCTGTGCTCCCTCACCTGTCA